>NW_004443953.1:13429695-13468843 GCF_000243295.1 Trichechus manatus latirostris | reverse complement strand
TACCCCCAAATCCAACCTCCCTTTCTTCCTTTTGAAATAGAATTCCCCCCTCACCAAGTATTAGCTGAGCATGTGCTGCTCAGGTAGTTACAATTCTCAATCTTTCTTGCAGGGAGCTATGGCTACATGACTAAATTCTGGCTAATGGGATATGATGGATCCGTTCCTTAGAAAACTAGTTGCCATCAAGTTGATTCTGACTTTTGGCGACTTCATGTGTGTTGGAGCAGAAATGTACTCCATACGGTTTTCAGTGGCTGATTTATCAGAAGTGAATTGCCAGGCCTTTCTTCTAAGGCTTTTGGGTAGACTCAAACCTCCAACCTTCCGGTAAAGAAGTTATTGCTCTTCAACTTCTCTCCCTTTTCTTCCTGTGTGCTGGAAGGTGGATATCGTGTGATGAGTTAGCTTTGACCATGTGGATGAAGACAAGCTCCTAGGAGAAGGTAGAGCAACAAGCAGAAAAAAACTGGCTCTTCGGATTACCACCCACCCAGTTCTGGACTATTTTGTGACGTATTTATGACTATTCTGTAACATAGAACCAGACCTTAATATCTTCTCTCCTGCTCTGCATTTTCACATCCTCTTCGTCTCGCCCATCCTGGCAGGAGACTAGAGATTTACTTTTGTGCAACCATCCTAAAAACAGGGGAAGTAAGTGAAAGTTTGCCTACTGAAAATTGTGACTCCTCTCCTCATGCTCTTCTTCCACTGGTTCCCAGAATATGGAGTCAGGCTTCAATTCCATGCAGGAGACTGAAAGAGTCTTGTCTGAAAAACACGACCAGCCCTAGAGAAAAGGGTTTTGTCTCCTGACGTTAGGGGTTCACCAGCGAATGAAATGGCCTAGGCAGATGACTCTGTCCTGAAGAACAAAGTTGCCAAGCCTCACCCATGCAGGCAGTCAACTTGTTAGTGTAACACTTTTAAATAGGAGCAGACAACCAGGAATCTTCTTTAGGAAGATATCCAGTATGGGAGATGGGGACAGAAACAATATAAAGAAGTATCTTGGAAGGAAAAGGCAGTAAGAAGGCAATAAGGAGAAAATATGAATGAAAGAAGTCATTAGTCAGAGAGATGAAATAAGATTATTTCAGCCATGGACAAAAAAGCTATACCCCCAAATCCAACCCCCCTTTCTTCCTTTTGAAATAGAATTCCCCCCTCACCAAGTATTAGCTGAGCATGTGCTGCTCAGGTAGTTACATTTCTCAATGTTTCTTGCAGGGAGCTATGGCTACATGACTAAATTCTGGCTATAAAACAGGAACATTCAGAGAACAATGAAGCATCTTGAAAATTAAAACTACACAAGAAGAAATGAAAACTCAGTGAAAGGGTAGGGATACAAAGTTAAAGAAATCAACCAAAAAGTAGAGCAAAAAATAATTTAAAAATTTTTTGCAGAATTGAAGGACAAGAGTTTCCAGAATCAAAGAGCCCATGGAATGATGGGAATGTAAATGGATCCAACCAATTTGGAAATCAGCTTGGCATTGCTTGTGGAGTGGAAAATGTGCATTACCTAAGGGATGGGGTTTTTATTACAAGACTGCAAGACCCATTCAACCCTTTAAAATATGTGCATGTGTAACTTTGTTACAAATAAAACTAACATTTTAAAGAAGTTATCATATCAGTTTTCTTGTCATAATAGTAACAGCTCCTGTTTACTGAGGGCCATCTCTGTGTAGGTACTGAGACTAGCATTGTTTTTTTTTTTTTTGGACATGTTATCAGCAAAGACCAATTGCTAGAAAAGGACATCATGTTTGGTAAAGTGGAGGGTCAGCAAAAATGAGGGAGATCTCCATAAGATGGATCGACATGGTAGCTGCAACAATGGGCTCAAACATACGAATGATTGCAAAGATGGTGTAAGACATGGCAATGTTTCATTCTGTTATACATAAGGTCACTATGAGTTGGAGTCAATTTGACGGCAACTAACAATAACAACAACATTTCTAATTTTTACATGAATGATGCAAGCTAGTTATTACTCTCCCCATTTTACAGAGAAGAAAACTACATCTCAAGAGAGGTGAAATGACTTATCCAAGACCATCTCTATCTGACTCCAAAGCCCACCCTCTGCTCACTATACCAGCTTTTATTTCTCTGAGATTTTTCCCCAGGACTTGCTTCCCAGGAATCCCCAAAAGCACATTCTTAACTTTTTGGTATTCCTGGGAACCAAGCCTCACATAGCTTTGCTGTGTGTCATATTCATCATGGTGGCAGGATGTTCTGAGTTTGACCGCAAGAAGCAACAACTTTATTTTCTTCTAGCAGTGGGAGGTATTTAGAAGGCTTTTCTACTGGTCACTAAGGAGACAGAGTCCTTGAATGCCAAGGGCCTTTCCAGCAGAAAGATGTTGAGTAGAAGTGGGAGGGTGGATGGCAAGTGTCACCATGGTGGATGAAATATGGCTTTCAATTCCCTTTTTTACAAGCTAGTTTTAGACTGCTGAGTTCTGTACAGGTAACTTCTAAGTAAACTAGAACTGACAGATAATAAACATATAGCTACGGCTGCAGCAACAGAAATCGATGCATTTCAAGTTCCACATAGGAGAAAGCAGTCAAGATGTTTCAAGTACTTTTAGAGTGATAAATGCAATTTATACAATAAGCAAGAAAACATGATTGGGGCTAGACGGTGTAAGATCTCATCTAGGAGATGGAAAAGAGGTGTCTGATGGAGTGATGTTGCTAACCTTAGGAAATGCCAGAAAAATCAGCTTTGAAACTTGTAACCAACTTGTGAATAGAAGCCAAAGAGAGAAGAGAAGCTTAGCGTGGTGTGTGTGTTGATCCACATCCCCCTTGTAATGGAGATATGGCCCAGCCTGGAGGATAGAGCTGACAGCATTTGCTTCAAGCAGTACTGCCTTGCTTGTTTGAGAGAAGTGGAACCAAATGACAGACAGGTCTACAGACATATAAAGACATTTTATGTAAGTAGAGGCCAGACGAACTTGTATGTTTCCAAGGAGCTTTCCCCAGTCTCATACTATTTGCTACGGTTAATCTGAATGGCACACTCCATGGACGGGGGCCCTTGTTGGACACAAAAGGAACTCAGTGATGTTTTATGATGATATCTGTTATAAAGTAGACCTTGTGCATGCCCCAATCTGTAAAGTTGGTGCTTTTCAACAATCTAATAGCGGAGTGATGAGAGTTGAGGAAAAGGGCCCTATTTCCCCTCCAAAGACCACACTCTTGATATTGAGGGTGCTGCCTCTCCTTCCTTCTTCCTCAGAGTGAGGCTTTGAAAGAGGCAACACGGTCCTGTGGGCACGAGATGTCCTGTGAGCCTGCGCTCTGGAGTCAGCATAGCAGAGAAGCTCTGAGAAAGGTTTTGGATTAGCATCCTTGCTCTGCTACTCTGTGACCTTGGGAAAGTTACATAACCTCTCTGACACTAGCTATCATCTCTCATAAAGTGGGGATGACATTATTAGCTACTTGAGAGTATGGCTGTGGGCATCCAGTGGAATAATGTATATGGAGCTGCAGCAGAACCTGTATATAGTCAGGGCTCAATATATAGTAACGTTCCAAAGTTACTTCATTACTCTAAACTTTCATTCCTAACTCCTAAGATGAGGATAAGAAAACCCTCCCCATGGAGTTGTTTGTGGAATTAGAGCTCATATATGCAGAGGGTCTGGCTCACAATGAATTCTTGATGAATGGAGGCCATCTTCCCTCAGCCTTGCAAACTCTATCAGAGGTTGGAATTACAGAAGGACTCAGCTGTGTGAAGGTTGATCCCAGGAGAGACACAAACATAATGCAAATTAGTTAGGTTAATAAGATGTGGCCTCTCTTTACTTTCTTTACCTCATTCAATTAGCTCTTAGAGTTGATGCAGCCCTGGTTCACTGGGCTCCAGGTTGAGGCTTCATTCCAGGAAGTGACTTGTTAGAATGGGCCTTGCTTCCTGGCTCCCTTAAACTGTTTCCTAATTTTGTTGAATAGCTAAGAGCTAGAGATAAAGGTCTAAAGAAAGTGTCTCTACCCTTCCTTACTTGCTCCTCTCTCTATTGTACAAAAAGGATTAGGAACTCATCATTTAAGGAATAAAATCTATTCTGGCATAATCAGTTTAATTGCTTTCCTAGGGTTGCTATAACAAAATACTACAGACTGGGTGGCTTAGGGAGCCCTGGTGGTGCAGTGGTTAATCCTTCGGCTGCTAACCAAAAGGTCGGTGGTTTGAACCCACCGGCTGCTCCGCAGGACAAAGTTGTGTCAGTCTGTTTCTGTAAAGATTACAGCCTTGGAAACTCTATGGGGGCAGTTCTACTCTGTCCTGTATGGTCACTATGAGTCAAAATCAACTTGACAACAACGGGTTGGGTAGCTTGTAAGAGCAGAAGTTTATTGTCTTACAGTTCTGAAGGCTAGAAGTCCAAATCAATGTGTCGGCAGGGCCATGTTCTCTCTGAGGTCTCTAGGGGAAGATGCTTTCTAGTCTCTCCCAGCTTCTAGTAACCCCAGGCATTCTTGGGCTTACAGAAGCATCTTCACATGGCCATCCTTCTTCTGTCTCTCTGTGTCTCTTCTCTTTTTTATAAAGACACCACTCAGATTGAGTTAGGACCTACCCTACTTCAGTATGACTCATAGGTACTAAGTATTAGGACTTCAACATATCTTTTTGGGGGACACAGTTCAATCTGTAACACCAATGTTCCAGTCATCTGTTGCTTTGTAGCAAATTAACCTAAAATTTAAAGGCTTAAAACATCAACAACCGCTTTATTATCTCTCACAGTTTCTGCATCAGGAATTTGGGAAAGGTTCAGATGGGTAGATCTGGCTTAGGCTCTCTTATGAGGTTGCAGTCAGACAGTGGCTGGACCTGGAGCAGCAGGGCCTTGGAGCAGCTAGGGCCTGCCTGGGCATCTCTTTCTTCATGTAGTCTCAGGACGCCTCTACGGGGTCTTCTTGGGTGGGATAGTTTGGCTTCCCCACAGCATGGTGGCACAGGGCATTCAGAGTGCTCATGTGGTGGCTTAGGGCTCCAGTGCAAGTGCACCAGAGAAACACGAGAAGCCTCAGTTGCAGGACTAGCTACATAATTTGTGGGGCCCAGTGCAAAACTGAAAATGTTGGGTCCCTTATCCAAAATCATTAAGAATTTCAGGACAGTGACACAGAGCATGAAACCAAGTGTGAGGCCCTTCTAAACACAGGTCCCTCTATGACTGTATAAACCTTGTGCTCATGAAGCTGGCCTTGCTTGAAAGTCACAGTGTCACTCTCCCCATTTGCTATAGCTCAACCAGTCACCAAGGTCAGCCTGGATTCAAGGGGAGGGAACACAGAACCCACCTTTTGATGGAGGAGTGCCAAAGAATTTGTGGACATGTATTAAAACCTCCACATGCAGATTCCTCTGGTTCCACCTTTCTTTGAATTTTCTGTGTTCTGCTTATTATCCTCTGCGTTTTATATAGATAAACGGTGATGTAGGCCACATCCCAGGGAAACTCTCCTTACATTGGATCAGGGCTGTGACCTGAGTGAGGATGGTGACGTAAGTAAGGGTAGTGCATCCCACCTAATCCTCATTAATATAACCCGATCATGCCTCATTAACATAAGGGACAACTCACTCCCAAATGGGACCATAACCACAGATATAGGGGCTAAGATTTACAACACATAATTACACTGGATCACAAAATGGAGGGCCACCAGACAATACTGGGAATCATGGCCCAGTCAAGTTGACTTGAATTTTGGGGGGATACAATTCAATCCATGACATATGCCTTTCAAATTTACTTGATGAAATTTTTTCCACCCACATGGAAAAATCTTGTCACTCTTCTGCCTTTCATTGAGCACTCTTCTCCACAGCCAGTGTAATGGATTGAACTGTGTATCCCAAAAATATGTGTTGAAATCCTAATCCCTGTACCTGTGGATGTGATCCTGTTTGGAAATAGGTTTTTAACTTGTGTTATGTTAATGAGCTCATACTAGTGTAGAGTGGGTCCTAAGTCTAATCACTTCTGAGTTATAAAATGACCAGATAGACACAGAGACAGATGCCATGTGAGGATTGCCAAGGAACCAAGGAATGCCTGGAGCTACCAACAAGGAAGGAATTGACAAAACTGAACCCTGATTTGGACCTTTAGCCTCCATAATTATGAGAAAATAAATTTCTGCTCTTTAAGGCCACCCACTTGTGGTATTTGTGTTATAGCAGCACCAGGTGACTAAGACAGCCAGCTGCCTCTGGGCTGTGTCTCTTAGTGGTGGGCGTCTTCCAGGGCAGAGGGAGGGATGGAACTCACCTCTTGGGGAGGAAGAGTCTTCCTGATTGGGATTCAAGCTGATTCTACCCCCACCCAACATACACACACCCACACACACCCACACATACCACTCTTTGGACAGATGTGTGAACAGTGTCATCTACTTGGGTACTCTGAACATCTTCCTTGCCTGCTGCAGCTGAGGATTTTACTAGTTAACCCTCATTGCCATGTGGCCTTCATCAAGATTTTGGAGATTAGTTTCTTCTATCCAGGACCCTGAGTTTCTAAATTCTTAGACGTTAACTCGATATTAACTAGCATATTTACGTCACTTTAAGTTTATATTGCACTTTCAATTCTAACATTATCTAATTGGAGCCTCACAAGAGAGTCCTGTGGTATCTGTCCCCATTAACAGTTGAGAAAACTGAGGTTCAGAAAATGTAAGTGCCTTTTTCAAGATCACACAGATTTTAGACATGGAATGAAAAACTGAACCCAAATCTTCTAACTCCAAATACTGTGCATTTTGCACTACATCATGTTAGCTCCCATTGAACTTCAGACTTCACTGAATTTCAGTGCAAAATGAATGATAAGAGAGTATGTACAGCCAGTTCTTCATTATCCATGTTAACAACAAGGCTCAGGGGTGCAGGCAACTGTAAATCACAGATAATCTGCCCATGTTTCAAGGCCTTGCTTGAACATTTTTTCTTATTGTTTTGACTAGATTAATATATGAACATGACAAAAAATTCAAAATACAAAAGCTATATAGTGAAAAGTCTTCCTTCCCTTTTGATCTTCACAATGTACATCCCTTAAAATACACACACCCACAAATGGTGAGATATCATATGTTCTGCTCTGCACCTAGATTTTTTTTTTTCCACTTAATATAACTTGGAGCTTATTTAGTGCATCTAGAGCTATCTCACTCCTATTAATGGCTACAGAATAGTTCATTGTATGTATGTACTATAACTTATTTAACCAGTTCTCAACTGAGGGGTATTTGATTTATATCCAGCGTCTTTCATTACCAAAAAATGTTGCATTTAATTTTCTTCTACCTACTTCTTTGTATATATGTGAGAGTAATTTTTTTCTCATATGCTGGAAAGCCATTTATATTTCATTTTATATGAGTTACTGTCTTCGTCCATTTTTTCTTTGAGCTGTCAGTGCTTTTCTTATGGATTTGTTGGAATCTTTTTATGTATTGCAAATATTTTCTGCTGTTTGTTCTTTGTAACCTGGAGAAAGAGTATTTTCAGGCAGAGAGAATAGCAAATACAAATACCCTGAGGCATACAAAAAGAACAGAAAATATAGTGGGGTGTTTTTTTTTCCACTTTGTAAAACTTTTTGTGCAGAAATTTAAAATTGTTATGTAGTCAAATTCATTATTTTTTTTCTATTATGTTTTCTAAGTGACATCAAGAGCATCCTAATCTGACATTATGAACATTTCTTGTATGTTTTCTTTTAGCAATTTTAATAGTTTAACTTTGTATGTCAAATCATCTTCCCATCTACATTTTTTGTGAAAGGTAAGAAATAGAAATATATATATTTTTTTCTCAGATAACTACTCAGTTGTTCTGACACCATTTATTCTTTACCTACTGATTTTAAATGTCATTTTTATCATATTTTAAATTCCTGTATGTATTTGAGTCAGTTTCAGGACTGTGTTCTGCTCCATTGTTCTGTCCTTTCAGTCATAATACCAAATTGGTTTAATTAATATAGCTTTAAAATATCTTTTTCTGTCTGGCTGGGCTTACCAACTTCTCATTACTCTACTTTTCCGGAATATTCTTGGCTATTCTTGCAAGTTTATTTTTCCATACTAACTTTAGAATTAGCTTGTTTTGTTTCAAATATTCTTGTTGGTGTCTTTATTGAGGTAGAATTAAATGAATGTCTTCAAAATATTGAGTCTTGCTAGTAATTCACCTTAAGTCGACTTTTCTCAAAGTCAACAACTATATGAAGACGAGTATTAATAATATTCTCATTTTAGAGTGGAAGCATGGATTTTCTGAGAGGCTCAAAACATTCCTTACTCCTCAAAGTCACAAAACTGACAAATCTTGGAGAGGGCCAAGAACCAGATTTTTTTTCCTATATGCTTGATTTTTCTATTGCAGTGTACTGTCTACCTTTCATTCAGTCTTGTCTACTCCCATAACAGGGAGAGGCAGGTCCTGGAGACCAAGGGTACACCTCTGGTGGCACACAATTGTGTTAAACAACATGGTGTAGTAAAAACAGCAGAGGCTTTACGCTGTTTCCTCCATGACTTTGCTATTTCATATCTGTGAGATTTTGGGAAATTTACTCAACTTTTGTGGACACTCAATTTCTTCTTTAATAAGTGGCAGATGGTACTTCATTTGCAGAAGATTAGTGGGAAAGTACCCTGCACAATAGTTGGTACTTTGGAGGCACTCAATAAATAGTGTTTGTTTGTTTACCCTTCAAAAGGTGTTTAAATACTTCCTCATGTGACATTGTGATCATTGTGATCACTTTGTAGTGTGATTTTTCCACCACAGATGAAATTTTAGGCTGTAATAACGGGAAAATCTTTTGCCCAGATAGGGAAAAGTGCTCTGTTTAAGGTGGGTGTTACAGATGATATTGTTTCCCTCCAAAATATATGTTGAAGTCCTAACTCCTGGTATTTGTAAATAGGACCTTGTTTGGAAATAGGGGTTTACTTATGTTATGTTGATGAGATCCTGCTGGTGGGTGGTGGGTCGTAAACCTAATCCCTCTGAATGGTGTCTTATAAAAAGGCAAAACAGACATGGAGAGACACACATGGACACAGGAGGAAGAGATCATGTGAGGAAATGTTTACAAGCCAAGGAACACTAAGGGAACGCCTGGGGCTACCAACAAGGAAGGACTCTCCCCTAGAGCTGTTGCTCTAATTCGGACTTAAAGCCTCCAAAACTGAGACAATAAATTTTTATTCTTTAAAGCCACTTACTTGTATTTGTGTTATGGCAGCCCTAGGTAACTAAGACAGTGGGATATGGCCTTGCTCTTCACAACTTTCCCTACTCAGCTGCGTTAAGTGAGTATGTTCCCCCCGACCCTTTTCTTTTTCTAAGGTTAATTTTACTAGAAAATAACCATTTATAATGAATCTACTGGAATAGAGATTTTTTATAGTAAATAGTGAAAAAAATGTTTAAATAGGATACTTATCTTGAAAAAAACCTAAAAATTATGAAAATAAGTTTTCTTATTGGAATAAATTAATATAATAATTGCAAGTATAAGCTTAGCGTGAACAAAGAATGAAGATTAATTCAGTTTGGGTAACTTTTTTTCTACATCAGTTGTATGGTTATATCTGATATTATTAATTTTACATTTTTGCATCATAAGCAAAATTTTGAGGACTTCATCAGTTTTACTAGGTTCTCTCTGAATCAGATGGTACTTAAATAATTTTTTCTTTTGGTGTATCCTGCTGTTATTATTCTTGCAAATTTTTCTATTTTTTTTCAGATATAGAGGATCTACCTCTGCCAGATCCTCATTTGTCAATGGCTTTGCATGTAATTCTACCAGCTCGCAACCATCACTTCTGTTGACTTCCTGAGATCATTAATATTTTGCAACTCTGGCAATGTTACTTTGCAATTGTCTTGCATTGAAATTGTACTTTTTTAAAAGATGAAGTTTGTCAGTAACACACTTGAGGAATGCGCTTTGTAGTTCAATCGTGTACACGAGACTAAGTGGGCACATATGCCTGAAAGCAAAGACGAGAAGACAGGAAGGGACAGGAAAACTGGATGAATGGAAACGAGGAAACAGGGGTGGAGAAGGGAAGAGTGTTGACACATTGTGGGGTTGGCAACCAATATCACAAAACAATTTGTGTATGAATTGTTTAATGAGAAACTAATTTGCTCTGTAAACTTTGACCTAAAGCACAATAAAAAATATAAAAAAAAAATAAATATAAGGAAAAAAAAAATGACAGCATATAAACCAAAAAAAAAAAAAAAAAAAAAAAAAAGATGAAGCTTGTGACATCTGATAGTCAGTGTGGTAAGCTGAATGATGCACCCTCCCCCTCCCCCAGGAAGTCCATGCCCTAATTTCTGGAACCTGTGAATGTTATCTTATACGGCAAAAGGGACTTTAGAGCTGTAATTAAGTAAAAGATCTTGGGATCTTAAGGATCTTTTCATGAATTATCTGGGTAGGCACATTGTGATAACTAGGGTCCTTATAAGAGAGAGGCAGGAGATCAGAGTGAGTAGTAGGAGATGTGATGATGGAAGCAAGAGATTGGAGTGATGCGGCCGCAATCTAAGGAATGCCAGCAGCCTGTAGAAGTTGAGTGTGCCCAGGAGTGGATTCTCCTCTGGAATCTCCAGCAGGAACTCGCCCTGCTGACACCTTCATTTTAGCTCCTCAAGACTCATTTTGGATTTCTGACTTCTAGAACCGTAAGAAAATAAACTTGTGTTGTTGTAAGCCACTAAGTTTGTGGTAATTTGTTTCAGCAGCAGTATGAAACTAAAACAGCCAGACACTGACCAAAACGCTGACCTTAGAGTGCACAGGAGTGAGTAGATGCTGTTGTGAGGGGTGTGGGGTAGATAGAGTCAGTTCACCAGTGATTATTTTATGACTTTAGCATCTCCATACAGCCTGTAACTGTGGTGTACGGATGTGTATGTGTACAATAAATAACAAATACTCAAAGGACAATTTATATAAACTTTTTCCCTCTTCTGTCTTGTCAGGAAAGATAATCTTCCTTGCAAAACTAGTGGATCCAGTTGGGAAAATGGTCAGAGATGAAAATTGAAGAAGCTGTGGAAGACTGATGATTGAACATAACAAAGAGCCTGACACTGTCTGAAGAATAAAAGAAAGATGCTGGCAGGTTGGTGAGAAGTAGAACCTACCGATGCTGGAATATTTTAAGAGACAGAACATGAGAATAGGCCAACTGCACCAAAAAGTTGAATTCTGGGGGAGAGAGATAGGTAAAGAAGATTTCAGAAAGTATTACTATGTGTTGTGTATGGTAATTTACACCTCTGCTGTTCTCCAACCAGCTCCGCTTAATGAAAAGCTTCAGTAATGATCCTGGGTTAGGCATTTGTTTGCTTTCTTTGTTTCTTTTTGGAAGTACCTCTGTAGTGGAGCTGGTCCTAAAGCAGAAGAAAAGAGGCAAAATTTTATTTGGGTTACATGTTGTCAAAATAAACTTGTTATTTTTTTTTTAAACCAGAGGCTTCTAAGCCAGATCTTTCTGATTGTGATCTTCTAGGCTGGGACCATGATGTCTGTAGCTTCCTGGTCTTTAGCATTTTTGGGTAAAGTCTTCTTATGGATGTCTTCTTAGAAGGTGCCTTTATGGCAATGCATGCTTTCTGAGCAACTGCTGTTATGGGCAAGGGCTTGAGGAGAGAAGCCCTTCTAATCTCAGCTTCCTGCTTCTGTTTCTCATTTTCTTGGCTTTTCTGAACTTCCAACAGTCGTTTTGGAATTCCTTTCTCTGACTGCAATCTTCTAGTAACTGACTGTTTTGGATAGATATTCCTCTCCCGGGCAACAGCTACACAGTTTTGATGAGCACTGTGTGGGAATTTGAGAGCAAAGTCGATGAACTGTGTCTATGTGCACGCAAGAGCCCACTTCCTTATACCACTTCATACACCATCAACCAGAGTCCTGTTCTGATCAGTAACAGCCGTGATTACAACCAGATTCCCAGCATGTGGCCCAAAGGAAATGCAGCCGACCCAGCCAATTTCCAGTGGGTAACCTTCAGCCTGAAGCACTAGAGACTTCTGGGAAGTTTCAATTAGAAGTCTCCTTTTCGATGTCTTCTTTCCTAGCCCCAGAGAGAATTAAAGGCAGTTTTCAAATTTGAAATAACCTCCTCATATTACTGGATAGTGGATGCTGCTTGAAATTGTCCTAAAATGTGCTGCGAGATTTGAAAATGATTTTATTTTATGATGATTATTTTTTCCTCCCAATTCAAGTTTAGATGATGATCAACACTTGGTCAGAGAGGTCATTCAGGGGGCACAGCTTACTGGGAATCCAATGCAGCTACACATGTTCATGCTTCCCATTCCCAGCAACGACTCGCTTATGGGAGAGAGGAGCTATGGCCAAGTATTTATGACCTGAACTAATGAAGTCAGGGAGAACATAATGGGATTTGTTTTTCTTTAGGCTCTGAATGTCCTGCACTGCAGTGCCCATATGGATTATTGTGTCTTGCCAGTGCTCCCTAAAACGTGGCCTAGTCCACAGAGTCAGAGCCTCCTACTGGCCTGTGAAACTGACATCCAGGCCTGTGCTGTGGTTGGTGGGTGCATCTTTTCTTGCTCCAAGGTTATAATTAAGCCCTGAATGATTACTGAAGAGGTCTAGTAGCTCTGCAAGTGTGAAATAAGGAAAGGAATTCTTAGTACAAAGTAGAAGCAAGGAATTGTGCCAGCAAATTTTTGACAAAGGTGAAACAAATGGACAAGCCTAACATACCTTTTTTTTTGCCTATGTGGATTTGGTGAGCAGAAGCAATCTGTCACACAGGATCATTTACCAAACAAAGATGAAAATTCCTAGCTAAAAATCTATATTTTGCCTGGTGGCTGGCATTCTAGGATTATTTTGACAGAAAGTAAATAGCAAGGCAATATGTGTGATGTGAGAGAAAGAAAAAAAACTGGATCAACCCATGTGTTATTCAGTGAAAAGAGCCAATCAATTTTACTCCCATTGCTAGAGGATGAAGTTATGTTGCCATGTTGGGTAAAGTTCACAAATTGCTCTCCAGTCAAGAAATAAATAATATCTAAACCCTACAAAAGGAGCCCTAGAGGCGCGGTGGTTAAAGCGCTTGGTGGCTAACCGAAAGGTTGGCGGTTAGAATCTACCAGCCGCTCTGCGGGAGAAAGATGTGGCAGTCTGCTTCCGTGAAGATTACAGCCTTGGGAACCCTATGAGGCAGTTCTACTTTGTCCTACAGAGTCACTATGAGTTGGAATCGACTCAACAACAGCAGGTTTGGTTTTTTTTAAACACTACAAATTGAATTTTTATTAAGAAATTCATCTCTGATTACCCCAGGGTTTACAAAATCTCTTAGAGCTAGTGGAGGATGGCGATATATCTCAGTGCACAAAACCAGATTGATTGGAGTAAGGAATTTTAATTTTTAGGGTCAGGAATATACCTCCCCTTTTAAAACAGTCTTAATAAGAAGGGAGCAAACAAATGTTGCTTTAAAAGCCATTCTAATTTTTCTTGTGTTGTCCTTTATCTATATTACCATTCCTGTTGCTAGTTTCATGTACTTTACAAATTGGGATTAATAACTTTTTTGCATAAGTTTCAAGGTTAGAGTTTCATAAATTGAGTTAATAAATAAGTTCCTTTCTATCATTGACTTTCTGTGTACTTAACATCTATATATTCTTTACTTTCTGCATTCATAAGATGCCAGTACTGCTATTAATGTAATTTGTATTTCCTGTACAGGGCTTGATGTTTAACCAGTAAATATAAATAACACTGCTTAACATAACATTTTTCAAAGACGAACAAGTGGAAATGTTTTATTCTCTATCATGCTCATGTTCAGATTTTCTTCTATAAGAATAGGTAATAATAACAATAATAATAACAGCTACTACTTATTGAAAATTTACTAGGTGAAAAGTATTTTGCGTTTAGGTTATCATCTAAGAAAGGTATTATTATCCTCATTTTATAACTGAGGCTCAGAGAGTTTAAGGAACTTACCTGTATAATTAAGGGTAGTAACTATCAGAGCCAGGTTTTTGAACCCTGGTCCGTCTCTTCCTGTAATTTCCTACAGCTTTTGGAGAGAAAAATCCCTTTTTAGTCCTGCCATGTGACGCCTTCCATGACTTCAGCCAGATATAAAAGCTTGTGCTGTGGTGCACGGTTGAGGCAAGATTTTCCGATATGGCATCACTCATAGATAGATTGGGCTATGCTGTGGCATAAGCAACCCCCAAATCTCAATGCCTTAAGACAACAAAGATGTATAATTTATCAGTCATCTGCACCACACTTCCATCTTAGCTTGGAGGGGACAGATTCATGATTTCCTCATCAGAGCCCAGGCTGTTGGAGTCTCCATTATGTGGTAGACTGTTGGACACTGTGGCAAGGTGAGGGAACAGGTCCAGTCAGGTATTGACCCTTAATGCCCGTGCATCCTCTCTCATTTCGTTGGCCAATATTCACCTGGCCCGTCCTAATTTTACAGGGGTGGAGAACAGGCAGTGTCAGTGAATAGCACCATACTGTATATACATACCAGCTGCCCTTGAGTACATTCTGATTCATGGTGACTCCATGTGTGCCACAGTAGATTGTTCTTCACAGGGTTTTCAGTGGCTAATTTTTCAGAAGTAGATCACCAAACATTTCTTCTAAGGCACCTCTTGGACTTGAACTTCCAACCTGGAGGTCAGTAGCTGAGTGAGTTAACCGTTTGCACCACCCACAGACAGCACAATACCACATGTATTCAAAAGAAACCTATGTCAGTCTTCAAATAAATATGTTAACTTTAAAAAATTCCAATACACAATAGCTATAATTTTAAAAGGTCCATAGATCTGTTCTTAAGGCCCAGAAAAGACATACCCGTTTGAGAGAATGTTCTAATTCCGTTACCTACACTAATGAATTCTTTGTAGAAGATTTCAATGCTGCTAAGTTTCTTTTTTCCTAAAAAGACACTATTTATAATGATTTGTTTGTTAGCTGGATTTTAAGAAATAGATAGAGGTAGATTTAAAAGTAACCAGCATGGATATGTTGACAAAAAAATTTAAAGGAAAGTAAAATTAATCTAGTTCATTTGCACTGCCCCCTCAAGGATTTTCATTTATATAATCTGTAGGAGACACTGAAAATAAGAATTTAAACTCTAAATTCAAATGGGATAGATCACTTGGTAGCTTCTTTTGGGATTGTTTTTGTAAAATAGAAAGGTGTAAATTAACTCTCAAGTGTCAATTTGAACAAGCCCGTGAGGCAAATGACAGGAAGATTGGTTAGAGAAATTTCTCCAGCAGAGAGGACAGTGTTTGTTGGGGCTTGGAGGCAAGAAAAACCTTAGCTGCCTTAAAATAAAAATTCTGTGCAGTGATTGCAATTAATAGCCTGTCACATAAAAATAGAATGAAATCATCTGGAACCCTATCTGTAGTTTAGTCCAGAATTTGAGTGACATTTGGCGGTATCCTGTATAGGACCCTACTCCATAAATCCTCTATCTCTGCAGGCTGGGGCCCCAAAATCTCTTCCATGATACCAGAAAAGGCTAAAGAATTCTTGAGCACAGGATCTTTTTCAGGATAACATACTTCTCTTGTTTTGAGCTCACAACCAAGAACCTGGGAAATAACTAACAGTTGTACACAAATATTTTCTTCTTGTAACTCATCAGCCTTCACAGCAAACCTCTAAAGTTGGTGAGCCACATGTGGTTGCTATTGGTGTTATTATTATTATTTCCTTCTATTTCACTGATAAGAAAATGTTGGCTCTGGGTTGTCAGCCAAGATCAAACAGCTAGAAAATGCCGGAATCTGGCTTTACGGACTCCAAGTCCTGTGCTCTTTTCTATTACGCATGCTGACAATTCTTTGTTAGTATTCTGACCAAGAAGTTTAATAATGTAGAAGAAATAGCAATAGTCCAGTGAGCCCCTTCGGCATTCCCATGGTTATTGACCACGACTCCTTGAGAAGCTTACTGCTTGCTAATGGTACCCCTCTTGTAATGTGATCTGCTGCCCTCTGCTGGTGAAGCAACCCACCTTTGTTGTTGCTTGTTTTCTCTGGATTTTGATCTTGATGGTGCTACATTTTTCAGAAGAGCATGTCATTCTTCCTGTTTTTTTTTCTTTTTTCTTTTATTTGGCTACGCCTAAGCAGGTGAGCTGTGTGTTCCCCTTGTTGTTTGCTTGTCTGTGGGCATGATATTTTCACTTCCTTCTCCAATTGGCAGGGCCAGTTGCTCAGATATGGTACAGCAGGGCAGGTCTAGGTGAAGAGGAGTTGCTAGGATGGGTTGTTTGTAGCACTTACTACAGCCACCAGGGTGGTTTGGTAATCAGTGCAGGGCAGTTTCCAGTAGGCCATGCCTGTGCTGCTTGGTGGTGTGATGTTAAGCGCACGGTGCAGGTAGGCAGAGTGGAGGGGGGAGATTGTGATGTATGGAGCTAAGATGGGTATGGGAGACAGGAGAGAGGAACAGGAGCCAAAAACATACAGACAAACAAAAAAGTGTGCTAGGGGAGCTTGCTGTTGGAGTGGAGAGATGAGAGACTATGAAATGGAGAAAAACAAAAAGGGGAAGAAGAAGAAAAAAAAGAAGAGAAAAGAACGAATAAATAAAAATTAGAAAGAAAAAAGAACAGCTAAGCTCCCAGGGATCCCAGCGGTGCAGCTACAAGGTCTGGGGAAGTTGTTCCCAGGTGTTGAAGTACAGCCTGGCTAGGAGGTGTAGAGGTATTCAGCACCAGGAATTCAGGGGACAGGAAGAGAAGGAAGGTATAGAGAGACGAGAAACTGAGTAATGAAGAAAGACAAAAAGCGAAAAAGAGGGAAAACAAAACAAAACAAATTAAAAAAAAAAAAGAACACGCAAAACTCCCCCAAAAACAGGAAAAAAAAACTGCCACGAAGAAAGAAATTCCTTCAGGGATCCCTCTGCACATCTGCACAAGCTGAGGGGGTAGTTCCCAAGCTGCGCAGCAGTGCCCGGCCAGAACAGGCTGCCAACTTGAGAAAAGAAAAAGAAAACAAACAACAATTCAAAACAAACAAACAAAAGCCCCAGGATCCCACCAGCATAGGAGCACGGACCCGGAAGCAGTTCCACACTCAAACAGAGCTCCACAGCCCCTCAGGAAGAAGCAAAGATGGCACATGGAGCCAGGTATTTTTGAGCGAAAGGAAGGGGAGGTGGTGAGAGGTAAGGAAGAAATTAAAAGAAGTGGAAAAAAGCAACACCAGCAGCCAACAAATGGCACTCAGGGCATCAGCCAGCGCGGGCAGGTGGAATCCAAGCAGCCAGTGCTTCCCGGCCAAGAGACTGGCTGTGGGAAGCAGAGGAGGCCAAGTGGGGGTGAAGAAGGGTGGGGAGTGGGAAAGTGTATATTGCCAATTACCGGTTCTTCTGTCTCCTGCTGGAAGCTCCGTGAAGCTGCTTTCTTGTACCCCTATTTGCTGGTCTCTGATAGGAGTCCAAGATGGCGGATCCGTGCTGCATTAGCTGATGGGGACCTTTCCATGTATGTCTCCTCGCTCTCTGTTCTCTGTCAGTTTCTTATTCGATTTGGTGCTTGGCTGAGTTCTTTATCTCTTCATTTGATGTTTAGGGTTTCAGGATTGCTGTTTTCTCTCTTTGGCTTAGTTTTCTGGATCTTTGCTGTGGAGGGACGGCATGGTGCTTCTGCCTAAAGCACCATGTTGCTGAAAGTCTCGAGTGTGTCATTCTTGTACGGAGGTGAGAAACTATTCTGGTTGGCACTTCGCTTAAGGAAAACATGGAGAAAAATCAAAGAAAGAGGGGTTTGATATTTCTTCCACAATATACTCCTGTGTGTGAAGATGCCCTTTTCTTCTTTTTTTAAAATAATATTTTATTGTGTTTTCAGTGAAAGTTTGCATAGCAATTAAGTTTCCCATTCAGCAATCTCTATACAATTTTTTCAGTGACATTGGTCACATTTTTCACGGTGTGCCAACTTACTCATTATTTCCCTTTAGGTTTTCCATTTCTAGTAATCTACTTTCCCTGCTCCTTTACCTTTTCATTTTGCTTTAGAGTAAATGTTGACCATTTGGTCTCATATAGATAACTCTTTAAAGGAGCACAGTACTCATGGGTGATATTGTTTATGAGCCAATGTGTTACTTAGTTAAAGATGACCTCATGGAATAGTTTCAGTTCAAGGTTTAAAGAGTATCTCAGGGCCATGCTCTTGGGGAGTCCTCTTGTCTCAATCAGTCCAGTAAGTCCGGACTTTAAGAATATGAGTTCTGTTCCACATTTTTCTCTCATTCTATCAGGATCCATCTATCAGGATCCATCTACTGTGTTCCTGATCAGAAGGGGTCAGTAGTGGTAGCTGGGCACAATCTAGTTTTTCTGGCTCCCTCTTCTTCTGCCATCTATTGACAGACCACTCTTTCTTACATAATTCCCACTGGGGACTTGCCTCTGGCATTACTATAATTCTCTTTAAAAGAGAGTAAACATCCTTACTCAAAACATGACAGGGAGAGGCAGCCAAGAATATTGATGCTAGAGACTTACCACATACTTAGGAGATTGGGAGCCCCAGAGGAGTTGGCTGTAACTTCTCAGATCTCCCAGGAGCCAAGAAGGAGGGACATACATGACTAGAAATCAGGTTGAGTTCTTCAGGGATGCAATGGGGGGGGTGTGGGTTCGGCGGGAAGAGGTAGGTCCTCACAAAGTTGGTGGAGTCCGACAGATTAGCCAAGACTACAAGGCAGTCAAGGAGCCCTGGTGGTGCATTGGTTAAGCACTTGGCTGCTAACAGAGAGGTTGGTGGTTCAAACCCACTCAGCAGTTCTGCAGGAGAAAGACCTGGTGACTGCTCCCATAAAGATTACCAAAAAAAAAAAAAAAAAACCAAACCCATTGCCATCGAGTCGATTCTGACTCATAGTGACCCTATAGGACAGAGTAGAACTGCCCCGTAGGGTTTCCGAGGAGCACCTTGTGGATTCGAACTGCTGACTCTTAACCACTATGCCACCAGGGTTTCCGCATAAAGATTACAGCCTAGAAAATCCTCTGGGGCAGTTCTACTCTGTCATATTGGGTTGCTATGAGTAGAAATTGACTCAAAGGCACCTAACAACAGCAAGGCAGCCAAGTAGATGCTGAGTGAAAATGCTTCAGGCAGGGACAGATCAGTAATTTGGCTAGTGAATATTTGTAGAATAAGTAAAAGGCAAAAGCTCTCACTTGCTAACTTAAGATTTGTGTTTTCGGGTCTTCTTCTGGGAAAACAGAAAAAAAAAAAAAAAAAAATGATAGCCCTGCCCACCGTCAAAAGGAGTTGTCAATTTGTATTGTCTGTAATACACTGGAGGTGTCTGAGGGTTGTCACAAGATTAGGAGTCACACTCTGTTGAGCTTGGAACAATTTACATAAATTACAACACCTGTCACAACATTCTCTGGAAGAAATACCACAAGGGAGTTGGCAAATTACCTTATAACAGTGGTTCTCCAAGTGTGGTCCCCGCACTAGCAGCACCAGCATCATCTGGGAACTCATTAGAAAGGCAAATTCTCATGCCCCACCCCAAATCCACTAAATCTAGGAGTGGGGCCCAGCAATATGTTTTAACAAGCCCTCCAGGTAATTGTGATGTATACTCAAGTGTGAGTAGCACTGCCTTGGATTATAATATAAACGGGTAATACTAGCTCGTTTCTACTAAGGAGGGGCCTGGAAACGGTGTGTTAGAGGGAAAGGACACAGACATATATGGCAAAGATCTGACAGATGCACGTCTCTGCTAGGTTCTGAATGGTTAAGATTGCTTGAAGTGTGACCACTAGATAAATTGGAGTGCTAACAATACCATACAGCTTAAAGTGGATTGCTAAGATCACAAACGGGCAAGGTGGAGAGTCTTAAAGAAATGATGACAAGTAGGATTGATCAGGCTCCTCTATGATTGTTCTAAGGCATTATCATGAAGCTGCCCTGTATCCTGACACTGTGGCCTTCTTTGATATAGATACAGCAAAATTATATCTTACTGAAACGGTCAAGACCAGAATTATTTCATAGAAATTAATTTTCTCGGGGAAAAAAGGAATTGGCAATGTCATCAGGAAACTATTGAAAAAATGTTTATTCAGTTTGGGGAATAATAACAAAGCATCAGAAAGTTTCTTCTTTAATCATTTATTAAAATAAAATTCATAAAGCATCAATAAAAAAGATGCAAAAGGGCCGTAAACATCATTCCAGTCTTCACTGTTTAGTTATTTCTTTCTTAGAAAAGACAGCATTTCTTTAACATGGTGCTGTGTAAAGTGCTTCTGGAGAATTTGGTCCTTATGGCTGGAATTCCTGAAATTGCAAAATAAGTCACTGATTGTCATCTTGTGTAAAGGAAATGAAAGGGAAACCTGTTCTCAATTACTGGGCAGCTGGTATGTTTTAATTGTTTGCTTTTTATAAGCAGTAAAATAAAGAGAGTATCCCTTAAGTATCCTTACACACTATTTATGCAGTGCTTCTTATGCTTTAGCGTGCATCACAATCCCCAGGGAACTTGTTAAAAAGGCAGATTGCCCATCCCTTGAGATGCTGATTTAGTAGGGATATGATTTTTAACAAGGATCCAAATGATTTTGATGCAGGTGGTTTGAGGACCACACTTTTTGAAAACCTGCCCAGGGCCTACCCATAATTTATGTTCTCATTATTTGAGCATATCTGACAGTGTCTGAAAGTGACTGACAATTCATAAAAAGCCACTTTAGTGTAGCTAAAGACTTAACTATGAGCCACACATGCTTATTTTAATAAACCCTCCCCCCCCCAAAAAAAAACCCAAAGCCATTGCAGTCGAGTCGATTCTGACTCATAGTGACCCTATAGGACAGAGTAGAACTACCCCATAGGGTTTCCAAGGAGTGGCTGGTGGATTCGAACTGCCAACTTTTTGATTAGCAGCCAAAAGCTTAACCACTTATTATTTCACATTTCAGGAAAATTGGTATTATGCATGAAAAAATTTTTTAATTAATAAATTTTATTTATCAGAGGATTTTTGAGTTTCTAGAAAATTGAGCACACAGTACAGAGAGTTTCCACATACTCTGTCTCTTGCCCGCCCACGGTTTCCCCTGTTATTAATATCTTGCATTCCTGTGGTATGTTTGTTACATGATAAACCAGTATTAATATATTATTATTAATTGAAGTGCATAGTTTACATTAAGGTTAGCTCTTTGTGTTGTTCAGTTCTATGGGTTTTGAAAAGGCATAATGTTGTGTATTCATCATTACCTTGCCATACAGAAGAGTTTCACTGGCCTAAAAATCCCCTGTGCTCCATCCATTCATCTCTCCCTACTTCCCCTTGAGTCCCAGACAACCACTGATATTTTTCCTATCTATAGTTTTGCTTTTTCAGAGTGTCATTTCGTTGGAATTATACAGTATGTAGCCTTTTTAAGCTGGCTTATTTCAATGAACACTATGCATTTAAGGTTCCTCTATGTCTTTTTGTGGCTTCAGAGATCATTTCCTTTTATTGTTAAATAATATTCCATTGTATGGATGTACCACCGTTTGTTTATCCTTTCACTTCTTGAAAGCCATCTTGGTTGCTTCCAGTTTTGACAATTATGAATAAAGCTACTATAAACATTTGTGTGCCGGATTTTGGGTGGACAAAAGTTTTCAACTCATTTGGGTGAATACCTAGGGGTGTGATTGCTGGATCTTGTTGTAAGCCTGTGTTTAGCTTGGTAAGTAGCTGCCAAACTCTCCTCCAAATTGGCTGTACCATTTTGCTTTCCCACCAGCAATGAACTTGAGTTCCTGTTACTCTACATCCTCCCCAGCATTTGTTATTGTCAGTTTTTTTTGTTTATTTTAGCCATTCTAATCGTTTTTTGTTTTAATTTGCAAATACCTATGACATATGGTGTTGAGCATCTTTTCATATGCTTATTTGCCACTTGCATATCTTCTTTGGAGAGGTGTTCGTTCAGTTTTTTTGCTTATTTTTTAATTGGATTCTTTTCTTATTGTTGAGTTTTAAGAGTTCTTTATACATTTTGCATACAAGTCCTTTATCAGATACATATTTTGCAAATATTTTCTCCCTTTCAGTGGCTGTCTTTTCACTCTCTTAACAATGTCTTTCACAGAGCCAAGTTTTTAATTTTAATAAAATCCAAGTTAACAGTTCTTTCTCTATGGACAGAATTTTTGGTGCTGTATCTAACAAGTCATTGCCAAATCCAAGATCACCTAGATTTTCTCCTACATTGTCTTCTGTGAGTTTTATGTTTTATGCATTTTGAGTTAATATTTTGAAAGGTGCAATGTCAGTCTAGATTATTTTTCTTTTATTCTTTTGCATGTAGATGCCCAGTTAATCCGGCACCGTTTGTTTAAAAGACCATCCTTTCTCCATTGAATTGTCTTTGCTCTATTGTCAAAAACCAGTTGACTATATCTGTTTGGGTCTCTTTTTGTGCTCTCTATTCTGTTTCACTAACCTGTTTGTTTAGTCTTTTGCTGATACTACACTGTCTTGATTACTGTAGTTTTATAGTAAGTCTTGAAGTCGGGTAGTGCCAGTCGTCTGACTTTGTTATTGTTCACGGTATTGTGTGGACTATTCTGGGAGTTTTGCCAGAACTTTAGAATCTGTTTGTCAGCATCTACAAAGTAATTCTGCAGGATTTCGGCCAGGATTGCATTGAATCTATAGATAAAGTTGGGAAGAAATGATGCGTTAAATATATTGAGTCTTCTTATCCAGAGGAATAATTTTTTAATGTATGAAAACATTTCTCTTTAACCTTTAAACCTTTAAATATTAAATTATCTTGAGAGTAATATTTATAAAGTATAATGTTAGTTTTTCTGACTTCCTAAAAGTATATGAAATAAAGTTTGACCTTTTCCTCATCACTCATGATCATCATTGTGAGCTTCATTGCATTCATTCAGTAGATACAGTTGTATCACCTGCTTATTCTTCTTTTTCTATATTAGGCATCTTAGTTATCATTATGGCTATTTGTTTGCATGTCTTTGCTGCCAGCTAGATTGTAGGCTCCTTCAGGGTCAGGATTATATCTTGGCTAACTCTGTTCTCCAAATCTGGTAGACACTTTATACATATTTGTTGACTGGATCGTGACGGTCTCTAACATCTACTCCTCTCTCTTTTAATTATCTTTTCTAATCTTTTGTACTCTAGAAAAACAAGAAATCAACTTCGTTAAGAACTGTAAGCTTAAAAACAGCCAATAAGGCTCCAAACAACACCCTTAGTACAATCTTTGTGAAAACTATTATTGTGGCTCTTGGCAAAGTACAGTGCTACTGTGCATTTTCTAACATACAGAAAATCTGAATACTCATGTGCCTTCCATCTAAATTCAGTAATTGTTAACATTTTCCATGATTTCTTTATTTCTCTCTCTCAATGTATTCGCACACATACACACATATACGCTGTTCCATTGAAAATTAGGAATGAGTTATAAATCAGTGCTAAATACTTTGAACATGTATCATTGAAGAATAAAGACAATGGAAATACTTTCTTACATTTAAGGAAAATAACAATAATTTTATAGTATCAATTAATTTCCATTCCATATTCAAATGTCCCCAATTGTTATAAGAATGTCTTTTATATAGTCTAATGTAGGTTACCACATTACAATTGGCTGGTGTGTTGTGTGATGTTATGTGATGTGTTGGGTTGTACTGTGTGTCTGTGGGTAAGTCTCTTCGCATCTTTGGGCAATATAGGCTGAGCTATAATATTGTTTTGAGCTGTAAGAGTCTATGATTATAGGCCATTTTAGGTGTATAATTTTGTGATATATTTTTAAGAAGCCATAAAAGTAAGAATGTTATGAAGTAATTTGACTGGAACTAATAAACTACCAAATAAAAGAGCAATATATTTAAGTCAGATTTCAAATTCCAACCAAACTCAGGCTCCTGTCTATGTAGTTATTTAGTATTTCTTCTATGTAGCACTCAGCTGTGTGAAAATAAAAATCTGTCTACAGAGATTGAGGTCTTTACAAACCACAGAGAAGGAAGATGAGAATTGAGGCCATGGACTGCTTACTGAAGCTTTTACCAACACAATAACTTTCCCAACTAGTTTGACTCTGGTCAAAAAGTGGAACTGCTTAAACAATTGAATTAATATCTCATGACAAAGCAGTGATAATTTTACACATTTAAAGAAATTTTTTAACTTTTTATTTTGTAATAGTTTTAGACTTTCAAAATTTTCCAAAAATAATAAAAGGAACCCTGTATATCATTTTCCCAGAATCCCCAAGTCTTTACATCTTGCATAACTGAAGTACAATTACAGAATTCCTTCAAATTTTCCTTAAAGGAAAGGGTTTCTTTTTTCCAGTAATGAAGATCTCCACTGGGTTTCATCTAAAAGTGTGCTCTGTTCTTGCACTTTTAGAAATCTTACCCTCTGGGTACTCTAAAAGTTGGCAATTTGAACCACCCCGTACTGCTTTGAAAGAAAGGCCTGGTGATCTATTTCCGAAAAGTTGCAGCCTCGAAAAGCCTATGGAGCAGTTCTACTCTGCACACATGTTGGAATCGACTTTATGGCAACAGGTTTGTTTTTTTTTTTAGTAAAGCAAAAAGAAAGTTTTATTCAGCATATATTCAAAGGGGCAAAAGTGAGAAACGGACAACCATGCTGCCAGAGCCATGTCTGCCTGAGTCCAAGGAAATATCGCAGAGCAGACAAAAGTGGGAAAACGGACAAGCGTGCTGCCAGAGCCATGTCTGCCCGAGTCCAAAGACCATTACAGAGTCATTAGTATGTATTAACATTACAAATGGGCAAAACCTTTGAAAACTTCACCTTTTCACAGATTGGTTAGAAACTGTGATCTTACATTCTGAATCGTCTTTCTTAACAATCGTTGGTACAGGTCTCAGCAATGACGGTCAGGAGGGTCCTCATCGGTCCAACAAATTTCCATTCACAAAATGCTAATAGAAAAAGGCAAGAGTGGAAAGTCCCTTGTGTTCTGTCCGATTAGCTCTATGTGAAAATTTCCCCAAAAGATATTTTCCAAGATTATCTTAGCTATTGTCTTTATACCCCAGAGCCCAGTTGATGTGTCCTCGTGAGTCCTTGTGAGCAGCTGTGAGCCCAGCTCCAGCTGGGTCACATTAACTATGCTCACAGAGAAAGAATAATAACTCCTATATTATTTCCTAAATCATTCCCTCCTTTTGATTGGAGATTGGAGGTAACACATTGATGATCAGTACCTGGACTTAGTTGAGCTCCTAGATGGTGGCCATTGTAGCCTCTTTAAACTCACGGTGCTGGTTTTCCACTGGATACCATCTGGTTCTTTGCCAGGATCGTACGTAAGAGTGATGTTCTCATCAATCGCGTTGTCGAGAGTGAGCAGACTCAATGTACATCAATATTTTAGCCCAAGGCTGCCTTTTGCCTTTTTGGTGTGTAAGACAATAGAGGATAAATTTTATTATGCCTAATACTATCAGGATGTAGACTAAGAATATTACTATTCCTTGCAATAGTGATTTAGCCCACGTACTTACTCCTGATGGTAACCAACCAAACAAATCTGGTGTTTGTAAGAGTGTTACAGTGTGTAACCAAGTAGCTTGCTGTCTAATTCTATGCATATCTTGTTCTACCTCTCCTGTGTTACTTATCCAAAGGTAACAAGAGGTATTTGCTACAGCACAGGCTACATTAATAAAAAAATCTAAGGCTATTTTGTTATTTCATGTCACCTTGGCTTATGAGATCAGAGCACACTATTGTGCTTCCATTTCATCTGTGATTTGTCCCATAGTGACTGACAAATTTTAAGATTTCTCCAATTCTACTATACCGTAAGTAGGAATTAAGCTACCAACCACATCCTGAGTGTTGGACCAATGGGTTTTTTTCTGACTTTCATTGTACGGTTTGGGTTTTTTGCTAAAAAAAAAAACAAGTGTTCTTTTCAATGCCCACTTTCCAGCCTGGGTAAGACTTTTCTCTGTTCCATCCTCGTTACTGTCTATAAAAATTTAATCCCATTGCTAATATTTTTCCTTAAAAGGAGCTAGTGAGCCACTACAAGTAAGTAGGGTGGGTTTTGAATAATTCGCCTTGGACTTAAGTTTAAGGATGTGTTCTGCAGAATGCCTCTTAGAACAGAACACAGGGGTGAAAAAATATTAGTAAAGGACTTGTATGACAAACTTGCCAATAAACTACAGAAATGAATGTTGACATCTTTGCTTCTTTCCAGTTAGAATTTTTTTTTTTTTTTTACAATTGTTATTGCCCAGAAGCGCTTAGGAGATTATGGCCTTTACTTTTCCTTTTAAGAGCTAAAAAGTCTGGAGAATAATTTACATTCAAACTGCTTATTTTTGTTACTTTTGCGATGAATATGTAATGTTGAAAGAGTGCGGGGTAATGCCGTTTCCCCCGTAGCAGCTGTAGCATACTGTTATATCTTTCATACATAAGCATTTCATTTTTATTGTAATATGTTCCAGACCAAATACACTTAGCATCCTAAAGCAAAACATTTAAAATTTAATTTTAATTAATCTTGACTTGTATTATGATTTATAATTAACACAAGCCTTTCAATTATTCTGGTTGATTTTATGATTTCTGATATGTGTCTTGCTAAAGCTCATGTAGGGAGACATTTGGAAGTGGTATTGGTGAAAAGATGGCTTAAAATTCAGAAATTTGGGCAGGAAGTTATATAAGTTTAATGTGGATTCTTATTTTATTTTTATGTATACAGTTTAATCATTTCAAAATTTAATAGAATGTTTTTATATGAAGTTCACAATTATGTTTATCTTCTTTAGGGGATTAGGGAGATTAAAGGAATAATGTTAACTCAAAGCTGATAAACTAAACTGTGAAAGCCAAACGGGCTTTGAGGAGTTGCTGTAATGAAAATTTATTTAAAAAAAAGAAAGCATTTGGGATTAGAATTAGAAAGCTTCCATGTATAACTCAGTTTTTCTTTTTTCTTTTTAAATAGGAGAAAAGTGTCTTTGGTCAAAATGTATTACACTGGGCCATCAAAAAACACTGTAGTCTCATACTGCTATTTCCATGAATATAATTGAAATATAACGAAGAGTATAATTAGTACCCTATGGGTATGGCAACCAGATTTCTTTGATAAGATTCATTTTCTTAAAGTAGATTGTCAAGGTAATGTGAAAAACATGAGGATAAATTTAAATACATCATTGAAGCAAGTTAAAGTTCACTTATGCAAAAAATGTTAATACCAATTAAATTATGTTAAGGATATTTAAAATTTGGACTAGGTGGAGGAAGGAAGAGATAACAGAGAGAACTAGTCCATATATTCCAGTCTGGATGTATTCAGCTGCCAAGTAACAGAAAACCCTGACTCAAAATGGCTTAAACCATGAGGAAGGTTTATAATCTCACATAACAGGAAGCCCAAGTGTGGGGGAAGCTCCAGACTGGTTGATTCAATTGCTCAACAACAGCAGGAACTTAAGTCTTTTTCATCTTTCTGTTCTGTCATCCTCGGCCTGTTGACTTACTTCCCCACATGGTTGCAAGATGGCTGCCTCAGCTCTAGAAATCAACACAGACACAACACCACCCAGCAGCAGGGGATGTTAATCCCCAGACATCTTTATCTGCTGGTAAGGTGAGTCTATCCTAAGTTTTCTACACATCACAGTTGTTGTTGTTGTTAGGTGCTCAGTTCTAACTCATAGTGATCCTATGTACAACAGAACAAAACACTGCCTGGTCCTGCGCCATCCTCACAATCTTTGCTATGCTTGAGTCCATCGTTGCAGCCACTGTGTCAATCCATCTCGTTGAGTGTCTTCCTTACTCATTGCCCAGCTTTCACATGCATATGAGGTGATTGAAAGCCCCATGGCTTTGATCAGGTGAGTCTTAGTCCTTAAAGTGGTATCTTCGCTTTTTAACACTTCAAAGAGGTCTTTTGCAGCAGATTTGCCCAATGCAAATACGTTGTTTCATTTCTCGACTGTTGCTTCCATAAGTGTTGATTGTGGATCAAGTAAAATGAAATCCTTGATGACTTGAATCTTTTCTCCATTTATCATGATGTTGCTTATTGGTCCAGTTGTGAGGATTTTTGTTTTCTTTATGTCGAAGTGTAATCCATACTGAGGGCTGTGGTCCTTGATCTTCATCGGTAAGTGCTTCAAGTTCTCTTCACTTTCAGCAGGCAAGATTGTGTTATCTGCATAATGCAGGTTGTTAATGAGTCTTCCTCCAAACTTGATGCCCCATTCTTCTTCATATAGTCCAGCTTCTCAGATTATTTGCTCAGCATACAGATTGAATAGGTATGGTGAAAGGATAAAACTCTGACGCACATCTTTCCTGACTTTAAACCACGCAGTATCCTCTTGTTCTGTTCGAACAACTGCCTCTTGGTCTATGTACAGGTTCCTCATGAGCACAATTAAGTGTTCTGGAATTCCCATTTTTCACAATGTTACCCATAATTTGTTATGATCCACACAGTCGAATGTCTTTGCATAGTCAATGAAACACAGGTAAACATCTTCCTGGTATTCTATGCTTTCAGCCAGGATCCATCTGACATCAGCAATGATATCCCTGCTTCCAAATCCTCTTCTGAATCTGGCTTGAATTTCTGGCAGTTCCCTGTCAATACACTGCTGCAGCTGCTTTTGAATAATCTTCAGTAAAATTTTACTTGTGTGTGATATTAATTATATTGTTTGATAATTTCCGCATTCGGTTGGATCACCTTTCTTTGGAATAGGCATAAATATGGATCTCTTCTAGTCGGTTGGCCAGGTAGCTGTCTTCCAAATTCCTGGCACAGGTGAGAAGCACTGCATCCATTTGTTGGAACATCTCAACTGGTCTTTCGTCAATTCCTGGAGCCTTGTTTTTTGCCAATGCCTTCAGTGTAGCTTGGACTTCTTCCTTCGGTACTGTTGGTTCTTGCTCATATACTACCTACTGAAACGACTGAACATTGAGCAATTCTTTTTGGTACAGTGACTATGTATTCGTTCATCTTCTTTTGATATTTCCTGTGTCATTCAGTATTTTGCCCATAAAATCCTTCACTATGGCAACTCTTGGCTTGAATTTTTCCTTCAGTTCTTTCAGCTTCAGAATTGCTGAGTGAGTTCTTCCCTTTTGGTTTTCTAACTTCAAGTCTTTGCACATGTCATTATAATACTTAACTTTGTCTTCTTAAGCTGTTCTTTGAAATCTTCTGTTCATCTCTTTTACTTCATCATTTCTTCATTTTGCTTTAGCTACTCGACTTTCAAGAGCAAGTTTCAGACTCTCTTCTGACATCCATTTTGATCTTTTCGTTCTTTCCTGTCTTTTTAATGAGCTCTTGCTTTCTTTATATATGATATCCTTGATGTCATTACACAACTTGTCTGGTCTTCAGTCATTAGTGTTCAATGTGTCAAATCTATTCTTGAGATGGTCTCTAAATTCAGGTGGGAAGTACTTAAGGTTGTACTTTGGCTCTCGTGAGCTTGTTCTAATTTTCTTCAACTTCAACTTGAACTTGCATAGGAGCAATTGATGGTCTATTCCGCAGTTGGCCCCTGGCCTTGTTCAGACTGATGATATTCAGCTTTTCCATTGTCTCTTTCCACAGATGCAGTTGATTTGATTCCTGTGTATTCCATCCGGTGAGGTCCACCTGTATAGTCGCCATTTGCGTTGTTGAAAAGAGGTTTTTGCAAAGAGTAGGTTTCTCGTCTTGCAAAATTCTATCATGCGATTTATCTGCATTGTTTCTATCACCAAGGCCATATATTCTTTGTTTCCAACTTTTGCATTCCATTCCAATCACCAGTAATTATCAATGCATCCTGATTGTGTGTTCAATCAATTTCAGACTACAGAAGTTAGTAAAAAATCTTCAATTTCTTCATCTTTGGCCTTAGTGGTTGGTGCATAAATTTGAATAATAGTCATATTAACTGGTCTTCCTTGTAGGTGTGTGGATGTTAGCCTATCACCGAAAGCGTTGTACTTCAGGGTAGGTCTTGAAATGTTCTTTTTGATGATGAATGCAATGCCATTCCTCTTCAAGTTGTCATTCCTGGAATAGTAGACCATATGATTGTCTGATTCAAAATGGCCAACACCAGTCCATTTCAGCTCACTAATGCCTAGGATATTGATGTTTATATGTTCCATTTCATTTTTGATGATTTCCAATTTGCCTAGATTCATACTTCGTACATTCCATGTTCTGATTATTAATGGATGTGTGCAGCTGTTTCTTCTTATTTGGAGTTGTACATCACAATCGCCAGAGTTATATATCACATGCCCACATCCAAACTAATTCTTGGCAGTGGGAACAGGATACCAGGGGTTGGTAAGTGGACCTTCCCATCTCTTCTTAGCATCAGGATATTCAGAGGAGGAAAGACACCTAAACAACATAGACACTCTTTTAGCAGGGGAAGAGGAGGTTGGATTGGCAACAAACAGTGTCTTGTCTACCATGGGTAGCATCATTTTCCCATTGCTAATCAAACTTAGTGTCTTTTATATATCACAATATTGCCTGCTTTGCTAGAAAAAGACATCATATTTGTTAAAGTAGATGGCCAATGCAAACAAGGGAAACCCTCATGGAGATGGACTGACACAATAGCCGCAACAATGGACTCAGACATACCAATGATCATGAAGAGGTGCAGGACTGGGCAGCGTTTCGTTCTGTTATACATAAGGTTGCTATGATTCAGAGCCGACCCGACAACAACTACAAAAAACAATAATCAAACTTATTTAGTATGAAGGATTGGGAGGAACCACCATATGAATTTACCATATACAGGCCCATGAGTTCATAAAATAATGTGCTAAAATGAACTCAATTTAAAGACATTGAAAGAAAGAAATGGGAATTAAGTCAGTGCTTAAAAAAAGTTCAGCTGTGCTCTGAGGCTGAAGCACATCATGCTGTGACTCACAAAAGAGTAGTTAACCTTCTTCATCTCAAATCTTTCTTTAGTTATCTCTAGAAGAAAATGTCTACTTTAAGCTGTAGTGCAATCTGCAAAATATCTAGCCATAGAGTTTATGAAAAGGATTCAGAAAAAATGGTGTGTTTGGTATTATCTTAATAATATGTACTATCCTGAGGCTTGTTTGAACTTGGTAAATAGAAACATGTACTTCCAAAAGAGACTTTGGTAGATATATCTATATGAGAAATGTGGAAATTTTAAATACTTTTGAAACTTAAATATACAATTCATAATTTATCAAAGTATATCAAAGACAAGAAATGTGATGGATGCTTCTTTTCCTTTCCTTTGAAGTTCTGTTGCAGGGCTTGTCCCATAACTTCTTCTTCCTCTTTTTTTTTTTTTTTAATTGTTTTTAGGTGAAAGTTTACATAGCAAGTTAAGTTCCTGTCATGGATTGAATTATGTCTCCCAAAAATATGTGTATCAATTTGGCTGGGCCATGATTCCCAGTGTTGTGTAATTGTCCACCATTTTGTCATCAGATGTAATTTTCCTATCTGTTGTAAATCCTACCTCTATGATATTAATGAGGTGTCATAGACAGCAGATATGTTAATGAGGAAGGACTCAATCTACAAGATTGGATTTTGTCTTGAGCCAATCTCTTTTGAGATGTAAAAGAGAGAAGCAAACAGAGAGACAGGGGGACCTCATACCACCAAGAAGGCAGCACCGGCAGCAGAGCACGTTCTTTGGACTTGGGGTCCCTGAGCCTGAGAAGCGTCTCAACCAGGGGAAGATTGATGACAAGGACCTTCCACCAGAGTCGACAGAGAGAGAAAGCTTTCCCTTGGAGTTGATGCCCTGAATTTGGACTTGTAGCCTACTAGATGGTGAGGAATAAATTTCTCTTTGTTAAAGCCATCCACTTGTGGTATTTCTGTTACAGCAGCAAGAGATAACAAAGACAGTTCCCGTTTAATAATTTTTATACAACTTGTTCCATGACATTGGTTACATTTCTCACAAGGTGTCAACATTCTCATTATTTTCTTTTTTTTTTTTCCTGTTTCCATTAATCTAGCTTCCCTTCCTTTCCTTAGCCTCTCATCTTTGTTTTAGGATTAATGTTGACCATTTAGTCTCATATGATTGTCCCATAACTTCTTGTTCTTCCACCTAATTTGACAATGAAATCTTATAATCAATACACTCATAGAACTCTTTACTGCTTCATCACCTATACCGTTGTAATGAATTATGTAATTTTGGTTAATTACTTATTGTCGCTAGATTCTAAGCTGTAATGATGGTTTCTGAATTTTTTTTCCTTTTTTATTCATTTTTAGTTGTACTTTAGATAAAGGTTTGCAGAACAAATAGTTTCTCATTATAACAGTTAGTACACATATTGTTTTATGACAATGGTTAACAACCCCATGACATGTCAACACTGTCCCTTCTCAACCTTGGGTTCCCTATTACCAACTTTCCTATCCTCTCCTGCCTTCTAGTCCTTGTCCCTGGACTGTTATGCCCCATTAGTCTTGTTTTGTTTTATGGGGCTGTCTAATCTTTGGTTGAAAGGTGACCCTCAGGAGTGACTTAATTACTGAGCTAGAAGGGTTGTCCGGGGGCCATACTCTGGGGGTTTCTCCAGTCTCTGTCAGGCCAGTAAGTCTGGTCTTTTTGTGAGTTAGAATTTTGTTCTACATTTTTCTCCACCTTTGTCCGGGACCCTTTGTTGTGATTCTGGTCAGAGCAGTCATTGGTGGTAGCTGGGCACCATCTAGTTGTACTAGACTCAGTCTGGTGGAGGCTGTGGTAGTTGTGGTCCATTAGTCCTTTAGACTAATCTTTCCCTTGTATCTTGTTTTCTTCGTTCTCCCTTGGTCTTGAAGGGTGAGACGTGGAGGATCTTAGATGGCTGCTCACAGGATTTTAAGACCCCAGATGCTACTCACCGAGGTAGAATGTAGAACATTTTCTTTATAAACTATGTTATGCCAATTGAGCTAGCTGTTCCCTGAGACCATGGTCTCCACAGCCCTCCACCCAGCAATTCACTCCATCAGGGAGTTTGGATGTGTTTATGGGGCTTCCATGACCTTTCCTTGTGCAAGTTGTGCTAGTTTCCCCAGGATTGTGTACTGTCTTACCCTTCACCAAAGTTACCACTCATCTATTGTCTATTTAGTATTCCCCCCGACCCCTCCCATCTGTCGTAACCACAAAATTGTTTCTTTTTGTGTGTACACTTTTTCATGAGTTTTTACAGTAGAGGTCTCTTACAATATTTGTACCTTTGTGACCAACCCATTTCACTCAGCATAATGTCCTCCAGTTTCATCCGTGTTATAAGATGCTTCACAGATTCATCAGTGTTCTGGTTTCTGAATTTTTATAAAAGATGGGCTTGGGGCCACAATCTCTTTGAGGGGAGGAATGTGAGAAAGGCTTGAAGTTGTGTTTGTCAAGCACTAAAATAATGATAAAAAACCAAAAGAATGGTAGTGGAGGTAGGCATAACAGAGGTGATTGAGATAATGGCCTAAAACACCCCACAGGCCACTCCTTGGCTTATGGTGAGCTCTACCAAGGCAGGGACTATGACTATCTTGTTCACTGCATATTCCCAGCACCTAGCAATGTGATTCAGCTGCACTCTTTAAACACTTGCTGAATGATGGAATTACCAGAATCCATTACTGTTTCCCAAAAGTAGACATTATGTAACTTGTCACATGAAGTAAGAGTGCTGACTTTGTTTGTTTTCTTAACTTTGAACCTCCTAGAAAGAGCAATGCCAGTTTTTTTCCCCCTTTGGTAATCTGGAGAGGTCTAATTGTGCAAGGATATATATACATACAGTGAAACCTGTGAGGGTTGGAACTCTGTGAGACTTCCTTGTTTTTCTGGGTCTCACAAGTTTTCTGCCTTTGGCAGGATGCAGTGTTACCACTTTTCTATCATTCTCTATTAGTGGGAAATATTTGAGTTTTCCTTCTCTGACAGGTTTCCACCTTACACAGGTTCCAGCTTTCACAGGTTTTACTGTGTGTGTATATATATATATATATATATATACACATATATAAAATCTGTCTTGGAAATTGCCTTTAGTCAAAGGAGCAATCTCTTAAAATAAAAATCTGTCTCCACCAGACTGAGTCCAGCACAACTGTATGGTGCCCAGCTACTACCACCGACTGCTCTGACAGGGATCACAATAGAGAGTCCCATACAGAGCTGGAGAAAAATGTAGAACAAGATTCTAACTCACAAAAAAGATCAGACTTACTGGTCTGACAGAGACTGGAGAAACCCCGAGAGTATGGCCCCAGACACCAATTTAACTCAGTACTGAAGTCACTCCTGAGGTTCACCCTCCCGCCAAAGATTAGAGAGGCCCCATAAAACAAAACGAGACTAAATGGGCACACCAGACCAAACGCAAGGACAAGAAGGCAGGAGGGGACAGGAAAGTTGGTAACAGGGAACTCAAGGTTGAGAATGGGAGAACGCTGACATGTTATGGAGTTGGCAACCATTGTCACAAAACAATATGTGTATTAATTGCTTAATGAGAAACCAATTTGCTTTGTAAACCTTCATCTAAAGTACAATAAAAAAATCTGACAGAGCTGATATAGCTGATGGGGACAATAGAGTGTGCGTATTGCAAGTTTAAAATCACAGGGTAAGTATAGTCAGTAGTAGTACAGGTTAGGAGTCCTTGGGTGGTGCAAACGCTTAAGTTCTTCACTACTAACCAAAAAGTTGGCAGTTCAAATCTACCCAGAGCTTCCTCAGAAGAAAATCCTGGCGATCTACTTCTGAAAAATCACAGCTATTGAAACCCGTATGGAGCACAGTTCTACTCTGACACACGTGGAGTCACCATGAGTCAGAATCAACTTGATGGCAACTGTTTTTGTTTTTCAGTACCAGTTATGAACATGGGCTTTGTCGTCAAACAGACCTGGAATTGAGCTCTAGCTTCTCCTGCTTCTTTCTAGCTGTATTACCTTGGGAAGTTATTTATTCACTAAGTCTTAGTTTCCACATGCCTAGAATGTAGGAGGTAATAGTATCTGTATCATAATTGTGAGAATTATATGAGACTGCTCTTTAAGCTTTTAGCACATAAAAAACCCTCAGTAAAATTTAGCTATTGTTATTATTATAATTAATCGTAGCAATGCTTATATAAATGTCTTGGCTAGAGTTGTTGAGGCAGTCCTCTTACACAAAGAGCACATTTTAAAAAATTACAAAAAAGTATAAGAACACTGAAGTAAAAAATCAAATGTCATAAACGTTATAAAATAAAAATGAAACAACTCTGTGATGGTTAATTTTATGTGTCACCTTGGCCAGGCTATGTTGCCCAACTGTTTGGTCAAACACTAATCTGTACACTATAGATGAAGTCGTTGCGTGTGATTAAATCAATTGCCCCTATATAAAGCAGATTACCTTCCATAATGTGATTGAGCTCCATCTAATCAGATGAAGGCCTTAAGAGTTTTCTCTAGGGTGTATTCTGCCTCCAGACTATAAATAGACATTTTGCTAGAACTCTTCCACTCTTCACTCCTCCTGTCTACTGACCTATAGATTTTGGCCCACAAGACTGTAGCATGTCACCTGTACTATGAATTTTGAGATAGAAAACTGCTAGAACTTGCAGCCTGTTGCCTGACCTACAGATTTTAGGCTTGCTAGCCTCCCACAATTGTGTGAGCCAATTCCTTAAAGTAAATATATCTTCCTATTATCTACCTGTCTATTATCCATCCATCCATCCATCCATCCATCCATCCATCCATCCATTCATCCATCCATCCATCTTACTGGTTCTGTTTCTCTAGAGAACTCTGACTAAGATAGACTCAGTTGCCTTACCACCTTAACCTCACTTCTCAGAAGTCACTGAAAAATATTTTAAAATAAATTTTCATGTAAAATATCTCCCAAATAATCATTAAGATGATTTATCAACTTTAAACAATGTCAAGTAACTCCATACCATAAAAATTGGTGAATATTGCCTACTTACACATTTTCTTTCTATCCCCTACTCATACATGTTTAGGTTAATCATATTTTAGTTTTTCTATTGATTATTTTTATAACTTTAAATGATATATTTAAGCCTCACTTTTTGATCTATCAAGCTTTAGATAGAATCCTTGATTCCCACTATTAACATGAAGAAATTAGCACTCCTTTTCTTCCTCTTTTCAATGCATCAAATCTATTCTTAAAATGATCTCTAAATTCAGGTGGGATATACTCAAGGTTGTACTTTGGCTCTCCTGGACTTGTTCTAATTTTCTTCAGTTTCAACTTGAACTTGAATATGAGCAGTTGGTCTATTCCGCAGTTGGCCCCTGGCCTTGTTCAGACTGATGATATTGAGCTTTTCCATCATCTCTTCCAAGATGTAGTCGATTTGGTTCCTGTGTATTCCATCTGGCGAGATCCATGTGTATAGTGGCCGTTTGTGTTGTTGATAAAAAGGTATCTGCAATGAAGAAGTCTTTGGTCTTGCAAAACTCTATCGTACAGTCTCTGGCATCATTTCTGTGACCAAGGCCATACTTTCCAACTATCGATCCTTCTTCGTTGTTTCCAACTTTTGCATTCCAATAACCAGTCATTATCAATGCATCCTGATTGCACGTTCAATCAATTTCAGACTGCAGACGTTGGTAAAAATCTTCAATTTCTTCATCTTCGGCCTTAGTGGTTGGTGCGTAAATTTGAACAATAGTCATATTAATGGGTCTTCCTTGTAGGCGTATGGATATTGTCCTATCACTGACAGCACTGTACTTCAGGATAGATCTTGAAATGTTCTTTTTGACGATGAAAGCAATGTCATTCCTCTTCAAGTTGTCATTCCCGGCATAGTAGGCCATATGATTGTCTGATTCAAAATGGCCAATACCAGTCCATTTCAGCTCACTAATGCCTAGGATATTGATGTTTATATGTTCCATTTCATTTCTGACGATTTCCAGTTTTCCTAGATTCATACTTTGTACATTCCACGTTCCAATTATTAATCGATGTTTGAAGCTGTTTCTTCTCATTTTGAGTCATGCCACATCAGCAAATGAAAGTCCTGAAAGCTTGACTCCATCCACGTCATTAAGCTTGACTCTAGTTTGAGGAGGTAAAATGGATTTGATGCATTGAACACTAATGACTGAAGACCAGACGAGTTGTGGAATGACATCAAGGACATCATACATGAAGAAAGCAAGAGTTCATTAAAAAGACAAGAAAGAAACAAAAGACCAAAGTGGATGTTAGAAGAGTCTCTGAAACTTGCTCTTGAACTCGGAGTAGCTAAAGTGAAAGGAAGAAATGATGAAGTAAAAGAGCTGAACAGAAGATTTCAAAGAGTAGCTCAGGAAAACAAAGTAAAGTATTGTAATGACATGTGCAAAGACCTGAGGTAAAAAACCAAAAGGAAGAAGACACTCAGCATTTCTCAAGTTGAAAGAACTGAAGAAAAAATTCAAGCCTTGAGTTGCAATACTGAAAGATTCTACAGGGAAAATATTAAATGACACAGGAAACATCAAAAGAAGATGGAAGGAATACACAGAGTCACTATACCAAAAAGAACTGGTCGACGTTCAGCCATTTCAGGAGGTAACATATGATCAGGAAACAATGGTACTGAAGGAAGAAGTCCAAGCTGCACCGAAGACATTGGCGAAGAACAAAGCTCCAGGAATTGACAGAATATCGAGATGTTTCAACAAATGGATGCAGTGCTGGAAGTGCTCGCCCGTCTATGCCAAGAAATTTGGAAGACAGCTACCTGCCCAACTGACTGGAAGAGATCCATATTTATGCTATTTCCAAGAAAGGTGATCCAACTGAATGTGGAAATTATCGAATGATATTATTAATATCACACACAAGTAAAATTTTGCTGAAGATCATTCAAAAGCGGCTGCAGCAGTATATTGACAGGGAACTGCCAGAAATTCAAGCCAGATTCAGAAGAGGATGCAGAACAAGGGGTATCATTGCTGATGTCAGATGGATCTTGGCTGGATGCAGAGAATACCAGAAAAATGTTTACCTGTGTTTTATTGACTATGCAAAGGCATTCGACTGTGTGGATCATTACAAATTATGGATACCATTGTGAAGAATGGGAATTCCAGAACACTTAATTGTGCACATGAGGAACCTGTACATAGACCAAGAGGCAGTCGTTCGAACAGAACAAGAGGATACTGTGTGGTTTAAAGTCAGGAAAGTTGTGCGTCAGAGTTTTATCCCTTCACCACACCTATTCAGTCTGTATGCTGAGCAAATAATCTGAGAAGCTGGACTATATGAAAAAGAATGGGGCATCAAGTTTGGAGAAAGACTCATTAACAACCTACATTATGCAGATAACACAACTTTGCTTGCTGAAAGTGAAGAGAACTTGAAGCACTTACTGATGAAGATCAAGGACCACAGCCTTCAGTATGGATTACACTTCAACATAAAGAAAACAAAAATCCTCACAACTGGACCACTAAGCAACATCATGATAAATGGAGAAAAGATTGAAGTCATCAAGGATTTCATTTTACTTGGGTCCACAATCAACACTCACGGAAGCAGCAGTCAGGAAATCAAAAGACGTATTGCATTGGGCAAATCTGCTGAAAAGACCCCTTTAAAGTGTGGAAAAGCAAAGATGTCACCTTGAAGACTAAGGTTGGCCTGATCCAAGCCATGGTGTTTTCAATTGCGTCATGTGCATGTGAAAGCTGGACAAAGAATAAGGAAGACTGAAGAAGAACTGACGCCTTTGAACTGTGGTGTTGAAGAAGAACATTGAATATACCATGGACTGCCAAAAGAATGAACAAATCTGTCTTAGAAGAAGTGCGAGCAGAATGCTTCCTAGAAGCAAGGATGGTGAGACTACATCTCACACGCTTTGGACATGTTATCAGGA
>NW_004443953.1:13413685-13429213 GCF_000243295.1 Trichechus manatus latirostris | reverse complement strand
TGTGTGTGTATATATATATATATATATATACTTCACTGGTTTTGCTTCTCTGGAGAACCCGGCCTAATGCATTCTGAATATATCTCTATCTCACCCTTACATTTAATAGGATTGCTGGGTATTGAATTACAGGCTCAAGATTATTTCTTCTCTGATTTTGAGGCCATTATTTTGCAATCTGATTTTCATTCCTATGTAGGAAACTTATTTTTTGTTTGTTTTATGCTTATAAAGGTCTTTTGGAACCTTCTCTTTATCATCGGGATTCTTAAATTTCACAAGGATTTGTTCCATGTCTTCTTAATGGTTCTTATAAGGACTCACAGTCTGAAGACTGGTGCCTTTCTTCAGCTCTGTGAGATTTTCTTCAACTGTTTATTTGATTATTTTGTCATTATTTCTTTCTTTGTTCCTTTTTTCTTCTTTGCTCTGGAACTCAGATTAGTTGAAAATGTGTTCTCAAGGATTTATCCTCTATGTGTTAACTCTTCTTTCACATTTTTAAATCTCTTTGTGTTTTGATTTTTTGTACTAATCAATCATATTTTTAATTTTCAAGAACATTTTCTGTTTCCATATTTCTTGTTTTTGGAGGTGGGGAAGGGTGTAATATCATCTTAAATATCCTTAGGAATACTAAGTAGCTTTCTTTCATCCTAGGTAAATTGCTTCCTTTGCTCATCTTGGTTCTTCTCTTTTGGGTTGCTGATATTCCTCAAATACAGATAATACTTGGTTGTCTGCCCAGATTTGTGAATGGAGAACAAGGTTGATTAATATAGGTAGCTGATGTGAGTTTTCTTTGCCATTATGGTGAAGAATAGTTTTTTTTTAAATCTTTTTTTTTAAATTGAAACATTAATGCATGCAATGAGTAAAAATCTAAAAGCAAAAAAAGGCTCTGCATTGAAATATGAGTCTTCTTCTCACCCCAAACCATCCATCCCTCAGAAAGCTCCCAACTGTCAACTACTGTTACTAGTTTCGTTTATCTCCTTCTAGAAAGCCTGTAAATATACACAAGAATATATGTTTACATAGTTTTTTTTTTTAACTTTTGACCAAAAAATGGTAACTTGCTGTACATGCTATTTTCCATTTTTTTTTCTTTTAACAATTTATACTGGAGAATATTTTGTATCTGGACATACAGAACTTTATTCATTTTCACGGCTGCAAAGTTTTACATTGAGTTAATGTGCTGAAATTTATTGAACGATGGCAATGGGTTTTATTCCCCTATTGTTGAGAATTTAGAGTCTACCTAACCTTTTATATTCTAAACATTACTGTATCAAATATCCTTGTGCATCCTTCTTGGTGCTTATTTGTAAATATGTTTAAAAGAGGAATTTCTGGGTCACAGGGTATGTATATTTGAAGCATGGATTAAAAAAAAAACCCAATTTATGCTGAATTATTTTTTTGACTCTAATAGATGTTAATTGTACAAAAATCCAAAGGTACAATCTTTGGATTGTACAAAAATCTGAAGGAGACTTATAAAAAATAAGTCTCTTTCAGCCCCTCTATCTCCATACTTGACTGTTAATTCTCTCTCTCACCCTCCTCACTCAACTGCTATTATCAGGTGTGTGTGTGTGTGTTTCCTTCTTGTAGAGTACATTCCTGGAAGTGAAATAGCTGAGCCAAAGGTTTGGGAGGCATTTCTTTTTGAAAGTGAGTAAAATATTTTATTTTGTGAAAGGTTTTCAGATTCGAACACTTTTAGCTTGTTCTGAGTTTTGCATGTTCTCCTTCCAGATCTCTTGAAGAGCTCTGTATATTAATCTTTTGAATTCTACCTCTGGTAATTCCAAGAAGTTATCTTCTTTCAGAAAGTTTCTTGATTCTTTATTTTGGACACTTGCTGAAGCCATCATGTTCTGCCTGTTGATATGATTTGATACTGACTGTTGTTTCCGAGCCATCAATATGTTATTATATTTATTTATTTTATGTTTGCTTACTGTGTCCTAGCTTCATGTTTTGTTTTGTTTTGATATGCCCAAATAAGCTGGTCGTGAGATACTTTGATTGTTGGTGCCTTTGAAGCTCTCACATCCTATCACCCGGTGGTTAGAGCTGTTACTAGGTCTGTGAGCCCAGAAGTCCATTTACTTTTCTTGTATGGATTTAGCTCAGGTGTCCAGGTAGTCAGTCACCAAGTGTGTGGTGTAGGCTCTCACCTACAGTTCTAGACAGACAGGGGTGATTGGAGTAGGCACAGGTATCTGGCTACAGTAGGGGGTCATGCATTGAGCAAGGCAGGGGGCTGACAGCTGCCTCTGAGTGTCTGGGAGGAGAGCATGTCCCTGTTCTCTAGAGTGCATAGGTGGGTGGGTTTTGCAGCCAGACTATGGGCACCCAATGCTTTTGGCTGGCAGGCACCACTTATTCTTGGACCCCTGTTGTGGGTGGCTAAGTGGCGTGGGTGGAGCCACCAGTCCTTAGACCCCTGATGTGGGTGGGTGAAGACCCTGCTTAATGGCAGATTGGTGTCAAATGTCATGAATCTGCCACTCCACCTTATAGCTGATACAGTTGAAAATAGGCTTCAGGTATATACCCTGTTGTATTGTGGTAATGAGGGCCTACGCTGTTGAAATGGGCCCACACAGGTCTATGCAGTGGTGAAAGGAATTCAAAGTCTGTGGACCTCTTATGCCTGTGCCTAGGCAAAGGGGCTGTGCCTGCCCTGAGTTCTCGGCTTAGGGGAGCTGGCAGATTATTTTTTCCTGTTTGTTAATTTGTTCCCTCTCCAAAGCTGGGAGAATGGCTCAGGGCACGCAATGAGTCCTACTTCCAGCCCAGAGGATGAGGCAATTGCTAAAGCCGGCCTGGGACCCAGAGCAGGGGGGATGCAGGTAAATGGGAGAGAGATTCTTCCCAAAGGGGGTGTTTTTTGATCCGTGTGGTAGATTAGATGCACGTGCTTATCTTTTGCCGATTGAGCTCCTCTCCTCACTGGTTCTGGAGGTTTGAGTAGACTCTCTGCCTCTCGATCTCTCCCGATGTGGAAAACGCGTCCTGAGCACCATTGCTTGCCTCACTGCGCATGCCACAGGGTCATGTCTGGCAATTCCTCGCTGCTTCTGAACAGTCTCTCCCTCCCCCTGCCACTCAGTCCGATTCCTCAATTTTGCCTTTGATGTTCAGGGCTCCTAGACTGTCATATATAATTGATTCACTTGTTTTTTTGGGTCTTTGTTGTAAGAGGGACCACAGGAAGCATCTGACTACTCCACTATCTTGGCCTCGCCTCCCAGATTTGAACGCTTTTAAGTTGAGACATCTGAGCAGTAAAGCAAGGTTTTCAGAGTCCATGCCTTGCTTGCTCCCTTCTCTTAATTTGTCCCCAACTCCACATATTCCTCCATCTGGATGCCAAGGATTTTTCCAGTGACACACATTTATCTTCACCAGTATTAGAATACAGTAGATTTTTTTGGTTTTATAACCTCTACTCTTTCCTTTTAGTGTTGGAATCCATGGCAAATGACAATAATAAAGAAATGTGCTTGGCACTTTTGGTCTTTGTTCAGCACTATAGAAGGTAAATGGCACAATTGGATTTTTGCATGGCAACATAAAAAGGTTACTATTTCATGATGGACAGATTTCTTTGCAGAACAATGTAATTGCTGAAATGCTTTATATCTTCCTATTTTTTCATTACTATCATTTTTGTTCAATTTCAGTGCCTTTTACACGCTTTCATTTTTCCATCTGTAGATAGTCTCAGATATATGAGGTTTCTAATGACACTGATCTACAGGGAGGCATATACCCCTTATTACAACTCTAAAAGAGTCAGAAGAGCATCAAGAAAGCATTTGAAATTCCCGAAGGTAGGTGGATTATTTTTATTAATTCTGGTTTTCTGTAAATTTTGGCAAACAATTTGGAGACTTACATTAGTAAATAAAGCCAGAGTGGTTAGTAGAAAGCTAATGGGATTTTAAAATCAGGAGACCTGGGTTTGGGGACGATCTGTACCCCTTATAAACTATGTGGCCATGAGAAAATCAAAATAATAACCCTGTCAATTTTCTTATCTGTAATGTTCACAAGATTGTTGTGTGAATTAAAGAGAGAATATAAGAGAAACCATACCTTCAAGCGCTATCAAATGGTAAAGTGAGAAATGGGGCAGACATTAAAACCAACAAAAATAATTTTTTGCATAATGTCCAACGTTGCAATCATGCTGGGGTTTTAGCTTTAGAAATGTTGCATTTTTATAGTTTGATAAGTGGAAAATATGTAGTTTTTTTAATTGTACTTTAGGTGAAGTTTTATAGAACAAATTGATTTTTCATTAAACAATTAGTACACATATTGTTTTATGACATTGGTTAACAACCCCATGACATGTCAACACTCTCCCTTCTCAACCTTTTTTTTTTTGGTGAAAATATACATAGCCAAAGACACACCATTTCAAAAATTTCTACATGCACAATTCAGTAACACTGATTACGTTCTCCCAGTTGTGCTGCTATTCTCACTTTAGATGAAAATTTACAGAACAAAATAATTTCTCATTAAACAGTTAGTACACATGTTGCCCTATGACAATGGTCAACAACCCCACTACATGTCAACACTGTCCTTACTCAACCTTGGGTTCCCTATCACCAGCTTTCCTGTTCCCTTCTGCTTTCTAGTCCTTGTCCCTGGACTGCTGTGCCTCATTAGTCCTGTTTTGTTTTATGAGGCTGTCCAATCCCCGGCTGAACGGTGAGCCTCGGAAGTGACTTCACCACTGAGCTAAAAGGGTGTCTGGGGCCATACTCTTAGGGTTTCTCCAGTCTCTTTCAGGCCAGTAAATCTGGTCTTTTTTTTTGTGAGTTAGAATTTTGTTCTACATCCTTCTCCAGCTCTGTCCAGAACCCTCTGTTGTGATCCCGGTCAGAGCCGTCAGTGGTGGTAGCCGGGCACCATCTAGCTGTACTGGACTCAGTCTGGTGGAGGCCTTGGTAGCTGTGGTCCATTAGTTGTTTGGACTAATCTTTTCCTTGTATCCTGTTCTCTTCATTCTCCCTTGCTCCCTAAGGGTTGAGACCAGTGGAGTATCTTAGATGGCTGCTCATAGGCTTTTAAAACTCCAGATGCTACTCACCAAGGTAGAATGTAGAACTATGTATAAACTATGTTATGCTAGTTGAGCTAGATGTTCCCCGAGACCATGGTCCCCACAGCCCTCCGCCCAGCAATTCATTCCCTCATGGAGTTTGGATGTGTCTATGGAGCTTCCACGATAGTAAGTGGAAAATATGAAAGGCCATACACTTTTTTTTTGTATGGGGCATCTCAGTGGTTCAAATTATTCTTGGCCTCAATGAGAGTTGCAAGCAGCCTATTGGGACTAAGCCCAGGGTAGGAAGATAGGTGTTATGAGAGACAAGACCAGAGGATAGGAGAAGCTAGATTGGGAAGTGCCTGGAATGTTAGTCCCAAGGAGTATGGAAATTATTGGTTGGACATTGGAGATCTGTGGGGCTGTCACTTTGAGAGGGTTATGTGGAAGATAGAAAGATGCCAACAGACATGATGAGAGGATAAAAGTTCTTCAATGGCAAAGGATCTAGAAACTTACCTATTTGGAAGCATCTGTATGTATGTATAAAACTTACATATAAAGCAGGAGAGTGGCATGTTCCCAGTGGAGGTGTAGGTCTCCCAAAGTTCCTACAGAGGGCACTAGTGCTGCTGAATCTGCTTCTGTTGGTATGGATTTAGCCATGCGGGAGAGACTCACTTTTGCATTCTTGGGAAATTTTATAGCCTTCTGGCCACCTGCCTGACTGTGCAGTAGACTCTGACTTGGGCTTGCCTGCTTGCCAACTGCAAAAAACTGTTTCAAAACACAAGCTAAGCATATTCCTGAGTCTTTACACAAGAGATTGGGTACTGCAGTGATGCACCTCAGCAAATCCCGGTTGTAGGTTTGTCTAAGGCCTATTGCTGCGTGGTGCAACAAATATTTTTAAGAACAGGGAGCATAATCAAGTAGAGCACAATGGACTGATTGAAGAAGAGGCTGGGAGCAGGGAGACCATTGAGACCATTGCCGTAGGCAAAGTATCAAGTAGCAATGCCATAAGTAGTGGGAATGAGAAGGTATGATCAGACGGCAAAAACACTGAGAGAAGAATCCATACTAGATATAGCAGGAAAAAAACTAGAGGAAGGAATCGAGGATTGTGTCAATAGGTCACATCTCAATGACTAGGAGAATGGAAACATCATAATGGAAAATTGGGAAGAGGAGAAGATTTGGGCAGTAGGCCAGAAGGAGTGGACAAGTGGCAATGCTCAACAAGCAGCTGGAAATGCAGAAGTGAAGTTTATAAGAGTATTCAGAGTTGGAGAGAGAGAAAATAGATTTGGAAGTCTTCCATTTAGAAGTAAAAAAAAAAAAGCTTTAGCGTAATGGGAAGATTCTACAAATTATACTGCAATTAAACAAACACTTTACTCAAACAAAAAAGTGTATTTAGATTATACAAGGAAGCATGGAGAGGATGCACAGCAACCTGTGCTGGCCTAGCTAGCTCTCATGCCTTCCTTTAGTCCTGTGGCGCAGGGCACATCGTAGCACTCAGTAAGTACTTGTGAATGAATAAGTAGAGCCTCACTGGCTGGCAGACCCTGAAAGCAGCAATTTGCATTAGGTGGACTCATCAGTTCTGAGTAGTCACCCGCTGACGTCCTCAGCCATTGTGTATACCAGTGGTGCTCAACTTTGCTGCACATTAGAATCAACTGGAGAGCTTTAAAAAGTTCTGATGCTCAGACTTCAACCCAGACAAATTAAATCAGAATCTCTGGGAGCGGTTTTTATAAATCACCCCCTCCAAGTGATATTAATGTACAGCTAAGAATAAGAAACACTGCCAAATATTCTCCTTTTGCATGCAAAGTATAGTTGGTACTTATCTCAGACAAAATCTTTCTCTGGAAAACTGTGCACGTGGGAACGTGTTGTCCGGGCATTCTCTTCATCTTGAATGGCTGAATCACGAAGGAAGTATAGAGGGTGCGGGGTCGGGAAGAGAAACAGGAATCGTAGGAGGAGCAGTCAGACGGGGAAGAGAAGAACCTGGAAAACACCATGTCATGGAGACCAAGAAAGGGAGTTTCAAGGAGTGTGAGTTGGTCATCTACGTCAGTTACTGATGTCAAATGCTGTGGCAGTTTCAGGATGGCAAGGACTGAGAAGGAGCCAGAGACTATTGTATTGAGTTTCAGTATAGCGATATGGTTGGAAGCCAGACTGCAAACCAAGTAGAGATTAGGGCGTTGTGGAAATGGAGGTAGCACATGCGGACTGGAGGCAACAGACTAGCTGCTCACAGTCCTCACAAAGGTGCTTTGATTGACCTACACACTGTTGTCTCACGTAGTGCTAAAAGATTAAAAAAAAAAAAAGAATTAGTTTCTGGCACTTTAAAAATTGGAAGATTTCATGTAAAATATCATTTTTGTTTCTTTTGAAAAATTGGGAGACTGACAACACCAGGCCTTTAAAAATGATGTAATTTTTCTGTTCACTACACAGTCCCCACCTCAATGATTATCTTTTTTTTTAATACATTTTTAAATTGTGGTAAATATATAGGTAACAAAACATTTGCCATTTCAACCGTCTTTACATGTACAGTTCAGTGACGTTAAATATGCTCATCATGTTCAACCAGCACCATTAGCCTTTCCTGAATTTTTCCATTACTCTTAACAGAAGCTCAGTGTCCCCTTGTACCTGCGTCTTCCTTTCCCCCTCCCTTCCTCCTGCCCCTGGTAACTGCTAATAAACTTTGATCTCTATACTCTTGATTATCTTTTACACTCAACTCACTTCTCTCATTGATATTACTTACCTGGCCTCTGTAGGCAATTGGATTTGGGCCTCTGATCCGACCCAAATATCTGTTAAGTGGTTTGTCAGAGAAAGGAAAAGGAGAAGTCAAATGAGCACCTTTGTAGGAGTCGGGGAAGAAGTTCATTTTGAGGCTGTGGTGGTAGGGCAGGGAACTGGTGGAACAGGCAAAGGAGAAAATGGCATAAAAGGAAATCTTCACAGGGTTAGTCTGAAATAGGAAGGGTGCAAAGATGGGGAGGGAGAGGAGGAGAATGAGTGAAGATATGGAGAGATTTTGAGGGGAAGAGGAGGGAACATGAGAGCTTATTAGACTCAGTAAAACAAGCTCATCACTGGGAATTGGGTGGAAAAGACAGCACTGGCTTCTGATGCATATGGAGAAGATTTGGAACAACCATAATAGGAAATAATAAAAAGAAAACTTAAACTTGGGGTAAAAACTGGGCCCTAAAAAGTACTGGGTTCATAAAGATTTCTGGTGACTTATTTAGAAATTTCCTTATGTATTTGGAGACAACAGTTTTAAAATAGAAAATTATAATTTGAAGCTTTTGGACTCATCTTATTTTAAAACCAATCTTTTCCAAATGTATAATTTCAAGGGCATTAAGGAATAAGTCCTACATAAACATTATCAGCATAATAATGTTTGACTGTTTTTTATACTTTTTGCATTTTATGGTAATTCGATAGAATGTTGGAAAGTTTTCTGTTTCATTATTCTTCCAATGGTAGCACCATTTTTATTAAATCACATAAAGCAATGGTTTACTAACACCTCTGCCAAATCGTTCAAATCTTGCGGTTCAACGCCAATATTTCTGTTCGACTAAACCCTTTCAGATAACATAAAAGCAATTTGTTTTCATTGAATGGAACAAATGTTTGTTTGTTTCTCAGGGAATTTTTTTTTTTTTTTATTCAGGTCTGTTTATTTTTAGAGATGGAAGACATTATATAAGCTGAAATGGAGTTGCATCAAAATTATCTTTCATCAATTTGTTTTACACCACTTATTTTTAATTGACGCTGGCAGCTCTTAGGTTGCTCATGGGTAAATTTGTTTTGCTGATTTAAGTATTTGGAGATTGTTACATGGAGTCTGGAGAGCATTACAAATCCTGAATCTGTATTTGAGGAGACTATGGCTTATAGAACAACAGGAGGGTAAAAAATCACATTGTTTTACTGAAGACTTTATGAGCGAGGGAGAAAATTGATTTTCATAGTGAGAGTTCACATATCTATCTTCCTCCTACCCTTCAGAATTGTGTTATATAATTGTTTGTATCATTTTTTTTTTTTTTTTATAAGGAAGGAGATCTTTCTTCGATTTACATGGACAATTTCATAAATAGTTAACTAAGTTATATAATTTGAAGGCTGTCAGATGTTAGGGTTTGAAGGGGCCAATTTGTCCATTCCATCTCCCCTCCGAGTTCTGAATCAACTCAGAAATAGACACAGAATCTAAGTATCAGTTTTATTGTGGATGAAATTGGAGAATATGGCTTGGATATGGGAACAAATTGACCTTCCTACTCACCCACAAGTATAGATGGTGGCACCTACATTAGAGATGGGTTGAGTCTGCAGAGAAAATACTCTCCCAGCCATTTTCTAAAGGACCGTGGCCCACATCACACCCACTGGGCTCACAGAACCAAGTGAGAGGGATCAGTCATGTGTAGTCATCTTGAACCCACTGATCTACCCAACAGAGAAATGTGGACCAATGGACTTTAGGTTTGAAACAAGTTCTGGTGCCAATGGAAAGTGTGGCCTCTTGGGACTGTCAGTGCTTTCACTTACTGTTTTAGATGTAACACACTGAACTTGCACTTGCTTTGAGTCTCACAAAACCACCACGCATCGTAGGTCCCCCGGAATTCTAAGCTCATGAGGCATTACAAATGCTATATGTGAATCGGGTGGCAAGGAAGAGCAGATATACATATTGTGTGTATCTCCTCTGCTCATGTGCATGCCCCGTTGTTCCACTGGATTTCACTTACAAAACCTAGTTCAAAGATAAAATTATTAAGAATTTCAAAATGGCAACTGCAGAGCATTAAGCCAAGCGGGGGCCCTCCTGAGCACCAGGCCCTGTGTGACTGGACAGGTTTCACATACATAGGAAGCTGGTCCTGCTGACTGCTCTGACGAGGACTCTGATTGGCCCAGTTTGGGTCATGCCTCTATCCTTCAACCTATCACTTAGTCCAGGTCTATAAAGCATTCTGATTGGCCAGGCATGGCTTACCTGTCCACAGCTCGTGGGGAAAACAAGTCTCCAACCAGGAAGAATAGCGAAGGGTTTTGCCAAAAGAACAAAAAATTTGTAGACAATGTATGTTTATTGTAAAAAGCTTTACTGTAAGGGCCCCCCTACTGCCCTCCATTTCCATCTCCTGTTGATTTCCATCCTCAAACACCTCTCACTATTGCTTCGTCGACCTTTTTACCATTCCCAAAATACGCTCTTCCTTCCTCTCGGAACATATTTCCTCTTCCGGAAAACTATTACTAATCCTTTCATACTCAGTTCAAATCCACTTCCTCTCTGGGATCTTTTCTGACTTCCCCAGGCAGAATCATTCTTTGGATCTTAAACATTTACAGTTCTTTATTTGTTTTGAAGTCATGACATTTATTGCCTTTATTCCAATTTGTTTTCTTGTCTGCTTCCACTCACTAGACTTTGGGCTTCTTGAGAGAGGAACTGTGTCTTATCTTTTTTTTCAGTACTAACTGTAAAGCCAATGTCTAACACATAGTAGGTGCTGAATAAGTGTCTGTTGAATAAAGAAATGAAAATCTGGTGTCATAAAATAGTGTTTTCAAGAAGCCTCCCCTAGTATTAATCTTTTACTCTAAAAAGATGCTTTCATAAATGAATCTTGCATTTAGGGCATCATTTGGGCATCATGAAAAGAGAATTTTCAGATTTTTTCTCAAGCACTGGGCTGTCTTCTGAGTATATTGCAGCATCTCTTGGTTAAAATTCTCAAAGGAAACAGATTAAATGCAAAACTCAGAAAAGTAGTATTTCAAATTCAGATAAATTTCTGAGAGCTTATTTACCCAGAACAAACACACTGTCTAGGGGTTAGTCCTTGGGCACTGGAGAAGTCAAGAATGCCTGCGGTCCGGAGACAAGCAGCAGATACTCTTTTCCATCTTGCCCACTGGACAGATCTGCAGGGATATTAGGGGAACTCAGGAGCTGCACGTGTCACAAATATGTAACTGGCCATACATCACCTTTTGTCTTGATGTTCATTCTCAACAATTACGCTTTTTTGTAGCAGTGTTGCCTAGGCGGTGAGGGAAACCAGTATGCTCCTGTATCTACCTCAAGATCCCTTTCCTGCCTCCGTATTAAAAAGCTCCATTCGAGCATATGTCAATATTAAAGGACTGCTGGCTTGGGAAAGCTGCTCCCAGGAAGGAGCAGTCATTGGAACAATGTAGGTAATTTCTTCCTGTTAGAAACAGGGGTAAACTGAGAGGCTGGAAGCTGCTCTGTAACGGAATGTATATAATTCATGGGACCCAACAGAAAGAAACAGAACTTGTAAAAGAAGAGAGGCAAGAAACATAAAATTCTATAAAAATCAACCCAAAGGATGTAAGATAATAGTATGAATGTGTGAATTAGGCCACAAGAGTAAAAACAATGAAGAGAAATATGATAATTCAGAGTTGTGAGAGGAAATCTTTATTGTCACAGTATCTCTGTCCTGCATAGCAAAATCTTGATCCATTTCTTTCTACCATATTTTAGGAGGTTTAATCTTTCAATCTTGGCTGTTCTCCAAGGAAATGAAACATATACAGACCATTATATAGAGTTCTACTTAAAATATTGTTTTCTCTGGATAAATCACACTGCTAGCTATTATTTGCGGTTTGACATCACATTAAAGTGGAGAAATAGCCCCACGTTTTGAACGTGTTTTCCCTTGCTCCATAATGGTAAAAACAAGCTGATAAAAGAAGCCCTTAAATATAAACCTACAATGGTGTTTATAATTAAAAGATTGCTGGAATTTTAAAAACATATACAAATTAAGCAAGTCTTGTGTCTGCTCCCATACTTCTATTCCTTACTACTTTTTTTGCCAGTTTATTGATTCATAAAATTTTCACTATCCATCATACCTCTAAGAAAACTGTAAACTATGAATAATGTACCCTGTAAACATTATATTTGATTGGTCAGGAAGCTGTACCGTTATAGAAAAATTAATCACTTAAATCAATATTGAATTGAGATATATGGTTAGGATATTTAAAAACCCTCTTTCTCTAATCATTATTTGGTGATTTTTCTAGTCCTGAGAGAAGATGAATGTTGTATCGGCTAATGACATCTGATTCAGGGCATCTTGTAACTAACAACCCTCAAGGAGACAAAGTCCACTAAAGGAGATTGTTATAAAGGGTAAAGGAATGAATATGATAAAATGAGGTGCCAAAAAAAAATCGGCTGTAAACTGATAGCAATGAATGTGACGTTTTCCTCTCACATGGCAACAACACTCTATCACCTCCCACACCCTTCTAAGACGAAAAAACCCAAATTAGCCTTGGAGATAACACCTGCTAAATGCAGTATCAGAATAATAGGTGGTTAGAAATGTGTTAAGTAGCACATTAATTAAACTCATGCCCATGTACTTTCAGAAGTTTAAAACTTGCTACTAAATGGTGGCACAAATGTGAAGAAATCTGTAGCTCCATTTGTAAAATGGTGATACTGGAATCCAAATATAATACTCTCATTGACTTGAGAATTAAAAAAGTAAAACTTACTGTTTAACCTTTTGATACCTCATAACCAGAACAGGAAGGAGAATTCTTGGGGGAGGTGAAATATTGAGGTAAACAATTGAATGACCAGAAGCTGTGTCTATCACATGTGCACATGGATGGGTACATACAATCAAGGAAATATCACAACATTGTTTGACAACTATTAAATTTAGCTTATACATGAACAGCAGTAATGCACCAAAGGATTTCTACTTCCATGTTTGGCCATCATTTAGCCTGGTCTTTATATTTTGAAATTGCATAATTTGAGTCATTCCTTGGTTCATACAACCAAAATGTAAGTTCTTGCTGTTACATAAGACTGTTCTGTTTCAAAAAAATGTGTTTAAAAGGAAGAAGAATTCTTTAACTTTGAGAATTTTCAGTCTACTTGGTTCTGAACTCAGAATGCTGGTTCCCACTTATATAGCTATTAATAGGTGCTCTGTGGAAAAACGGTTCTGTGCTCTACTGATCTTGCAAAATACCTGGTAAAACAAAGTCAAACATGTTTCTTTGATCTATAACTCCATAGTTTATGGTAAGCAGTCTGGGGGGCCCAATCAGCTTGTAACTGACAGGTTAGCAGTTCGAACCCACCCAGTGGCTTTGTGGAAGAAAGACCTGGTGATCTGCTTCTATAAAGATTACAGCCAAGAAAACCCTACGGAGCAGTTCTACTCTGTAACACATGGGGTCTCCATGAGTTGGGGGCTGACTTAATGGCAGATAACAACAACAACAATGACAGAGTCCATAATAAAATTAATGGTGAATTGTGACTCTCTGAGGAGGGGATAGAGTACTTAGCATTGTCCCAATTTCTTTGACCATGAAACCTTGCCACTGGAATCCTTGACCATGAAATGGAGAAAAGTATTACCCAAAACCTATTTATCTTTGGGGAGATTATTGTCTACCTCAGATGAGTGTTGAACCTGTCCTGTGAATGACGAATGTGACACCTTCTAGCAGTGTCATGGGACCCTACCCTGGAGTTCTAAGTGTTTTCCTTGCCATACGGATGGATTTAGGAATGAAGGGATGATACAAATAGGTACCCTGAAGAGCACAAAGTCAGGAAGCAAGAAGTTGGCTGAGGTGCATGGGCATCCTTTTTCCATGTCACATTTTGAGATATTCCTGTCATTTCATAGAATTTATTCTGTAGTATTTATGTTAACTGACTCTTTTTCTTCTTTACATTAACCCGTAGTTAATAATTCACATATCAATCAATGGACAGTGGAGAAAAAACCCTGGCCTGATCCTAATGCAGAAACTGAAGCCCAATTCCTGTGATCTGTTGGAAGTTGAAGAGCTGCTCCCAGATGTGCTTTTCCTTTGGTCTGTAGGACTTTCATGCTGTTGTATACCCAGGGCTCCTACACTCAACCATATCACTTAGATACCTTTTGATCTGCTTTTAGTTCATTGTTACCCATTTTGATACCTTTACTTAGGTCATAAATGTTTTTTCTAATTTTCTTCAATGCTACTTCTACCCCTGGTGACAATACTTGTGGCAATGATTTGTGTTATAAGATTATCTCTAAGTACACCAAGGACAGTGGTGGAAACAGTTGGTCTTACCTGTAATTGGTTAAGCGGTGCATTGTTGGTAGGGAATTTATAAACAATAATAAATCCAGGTCGGTCTTCTTTTTATTATCATCATGCTCCAGTGATTGCAAACAACACCAATAATAAAATACTCCTGCCTGAGGGGCAGATGCCTCCCACCCTCAACCCTCTCCCAAAGGCTATTACAAACTTGTGTTGTAGAAACTAAACATACTTTATTTTTATATTTTATATATTCCCTTCCTAACTTATCCAAAGAAGAATTTAATTTCTCTTATTTGGTAAAATATAATTAATTAAAATTAGCAATTTGTTCCAGAAAAATGTAAAACCAATTTCTCACTGTGTTGCTTCTTCTTGATTACTTTACTGAAGGAAAAATGCCTATGCAGTTAAAAGCACTAGACTTAAAATACATTAAATTCTGCTCTTTTCTTTGTTTTAAGAAAGGGAGCATCATGTAGTAGAATTGACTGTTGACTGGGAGTGCAAGGACTGCAGTTATGGTGGTGGCTCTTAAACTAATGACCGTGCGACCTCAGACAAGGCATTAACTCTCTGGGTCTCAGTTTCCCTCTTTTAGAGGCTGGCTAGCATACTTAAAGATCATTAATGAAGGAACTAGCCAGGTTACTTAACAACATGGACAATCCAAGTAATTATGCCAAATTAAAATGATTTAAAAAATCTGGGTTAAAGGAATAATAATTGGTAATAATAATAATATGATAGCCATCATGGCCTTGTCCATTTCAGAAAAAATAAATATGTAAGGCCTACCAACTCTGAAGTACCAAATTTTGGATATTTAGAGATGGTCTTTCAGATTTCTTTTTGTTGTTAGTTGACACTGTCTTTGACTCATGGTAAGCCCGTATAAACAGAACAAAATGTTGCTTAGTCCTGGGCCTTTTTGACAATTGTTGGTATGCTTGAGTCCATTGCTGCAGCCACTGTGTATTTTGAATTCCATCCAGCACAGGGGACTTATCTTTCAGCACTGTATCAGAAAATAATTTATTGTGATCCGTAAGGTTTCATTGGCTAATTTTCGGAAGTAGATAACCAGGCCTTTCCTCCAAGACTGTCTCAGTATGGAAGCTCTGCTGAAACCTGTCCATCATAGCTTCCAGCATCACAGCAACATGCAAGCTATCACAGTACCACAAACTGGCAGACAGGTGGTGGCTCAGATTTCTAAAACTCTTAAATGGGAAGAGAAGGAGCTCCACGATCTG
>NW_004443953.1:13410393-13411800 GCF_000243295.1 Trichechus manatus latirostris | reverse complement strand
TTTGGTGTTACTTTTTGTTAGTTGTTTCGTGCCTGCTATAATGAAGGTCTGAAGCTGTGCTGTCCACTCTCACGTTCTCATTATTTCCTTTTTAGCACACCGCGGGAGTTTAAGCTGCCCACTTGACATCGTGCCCGATTCCTGTCCCAGAATGAAGCTGTTTATCATTACTTCTGAAGGCAAATAGAGTAACCTAAATTACCTGGCTATTAAAGTAATGTATAAACCTGGAAGCTACTCCACAGTGAACATCCCCTTAGCTCAAAAAAACTCACTGCTCTCCGTAAAACTGATCTCATTGGCTATCTGGGCTTGTTTATTGTTATGTGGTTTAGGGCTGTTTTGAGGCTATGACCCTGATTCACTAGAGAAATTTCTATTTTATATTCTTTCCAAGCACACTAAGTTAAATTCTTCTGATTTTTATTTCGTTCATGCCTTTTAATGTACTCTGTCTTCATTGGATATGATCTTTCTGAGGACTATCGGAAATAGCCCTTGTATGTTTAAAAGTAGACATACTGTCGTAGCCCCTGCATATTTAAAAGTAGACATACTGTCATTTTTCATAGTTAATCTTTTAAGGAGAAAAAAAAAAAAACTTGAGAAAGTCATAGCCTGTATATATCTGGATCAGGAAACATCTTTTCCTGTCAATTCTGCAATTCTAAGTATCTTTTGGTAATGTCCATATCTTATGTGGACTTTTTTTAGTTTGATGTGGATAATTACTGGAAGTTGAAAACCGGTTCTTTGACATTATATTGCATGTTTACTAAACTACATAATGAATACTGCTTGAATTTAAATACACCGCTGAGATTCAGGCTGTTTACCCAGAACTGAAGGCATAAAACTACTGATATTTCTACTGACAACAAGTGAAGGCTTCCCTCATTCATTTATTCCATAATTATTTATTGAGTACCTTTTACAGGTCAGATACTGTATGAGGTCCTGGGATATAAAAATGAATGAGACAGATATATCTTTGTCCCATGGAAGTCATAATTTATTCAGGCAGACAGACATAAGCAGAAGATCATATCAATAATACTTTAGTCACTGTTTTGATAAGTGGAATAAACTATAAACTCCAGTGTATAGTGAGAAGATGTAATAGAAGCCTGCAGCCTCATCTGTATGAGGAGAGGTAAGAGTGGAAACTACGCAGAAAACCCTCCCATGAATGGGTGTTATTTAATCTAAGATCTGAAAAAAATAAAATCAGCAGGATTTAGCAAGGCAGGGAGAGGAATTACCAACTCTACAAATATAAGAATGATGAATGCTTATAAACACTATAGATTTAAGACAAATTCTCAATTATACTCATCTAATCCTATTTTATATTTGTCCTGTCACCAATACTGGGCAAGAAGGACTCTATGATCTGAACAACCTGGT
>NW_004443953.1:13404519-13406801 GCF_000243295.1 Trichechus manatus latirostris | reverse complement strand
TAGGAGACACTAAATTCTCTTAAATTTTCCCATTTATTTGCATCTCCACTGCCAGCTCCAGTCCCAGCCACGATTACCTCTATGTTGGACACTAGCCATAGCCTCCTAACTTGTCTCACCAATATATTTATGCCTGTCTATAAATTATATTAGTTAGGATAATCTTCTCAAAATGAAAATATGATTATTTCACAACCAACACCCCTTTTTCTTCTGATAATTAAAATTCTTCAAGGTTTCTGAATCTCTTAGAATAAAATCCAAAATCCTCTCCCTAGCCTCCCAAGTCCTGCATGGTCTGGCACCTGCATACCTCACCAGCTGCAGTTCATACCATGCTCTTCTTTTCTCCAGCTCATTTTCCTCTGGTGCAATATGCTCTCTCACCACCGGGCCTTTGCACTTACAGCTCCTTTTCCCTGAATTGGTTTCCCTGGTCCTCTTTGCCTAATTAACTCCTCATCCTTCAGCTCTCAGAGCAAATGTCTTTTTCCCAGTGAAGACTCCTCTGTTTAATTAATGCTTTCTTAGTACTGTGTGCCTTTTCTTCATAGCACATACCTCAGTTTGTAAGTGCAGATTTATCTGTATTACTGTCTATCTCCCCATCATATTGTAAACTTCATGAGTTCAGAGATCATGCCTGTTTTTGTATCCTCAGTAATTAACATAGCAACTGACACACAGTAGTTACTTAACAAATACCTCTTTTCTAAGTGAGCAAATGGCAACCATCATCATAGCTACCACTTTCCAGCTTCCAGACAGTCTTCTAAGTTATTTATAACTTGTTCAATCCTCACAACAACCATATTAGGCATATTTACTATTATTATACCCATTTTACAGAGGAGGAAACTGAGACATAGGAGAGGTTAAGAATGCCCAAGTTTACACAGTAAGTGGCAGCACCAGCATTTGTACCTGGTTCCAGAGTCTATGCTTTACACCTGTCTGTCATACTGCCTCTTTTGGTGACGAGCTTTATGTAAGTTACATTATTAATCCTCACCAACCCTGTGAATTAAGTATTACCTTTCCATTTTAAAGATAAATATACCGCAGCTCAGTGAGTTTATGTAACTTAACCAAGGTCATGAGCCTGGCAAATGGTGAATCCAAAATTTGAATAGGGTTTTCCTCTGAGTGAAGACCATGCACTTTCGTTTGTTGCTGTCATTCTCTGGGTGTGTTACAACATGCTATTGTTGTGTGTGCTGTTGAGTTGATTCAGACTCATAGCGGCCCTAAAGAACAAAGTAGAACTGCCCCATAGGTTTCCTAGGCTGCAGTCTTTATAGGAGGAGCCCTGATGTCACAGTGGTTAAGCACTTGGCTGCTAACCTAAAGGTTGGCAGTTCGAACCCATCAGCTGCTCCGCGGGAGAACGATGTGACAGTCTGCTTTGGTAAATATTACAGCCTTGGAAACCTTATGGGGTAGTTCTCCTCTGTCCTATAGGGTCACTATGAATTGGATTCGACTGGACAGCATGGGTTTTAGCCTTTAGAAGAACAGACCGTCAGGTCTTTTCTCCAGCAGAGTGGCTGGCTGCTTTTGAACCACTGACATTTTTGTTAGCAGCAGAGTGCTTAACCATGACGCCACTAGGGCTCCTTTCTTACAATATACTGTATGAAAATTTCTGACCTAGAGAAAATACTAGTTATTGTAAGACTAAAAGTAACTAATGTTTGATGTGTGCTTGCTATGTGCTACGTGTTGTGCAATATTCTTCATAGGGATTGCTGCATTGAATTTAGATAAGGACCCTGTGAAGAAGTACCCCAATACCTTTAGGAGCTTAGTAAAATTGTGCGATAGGATTCCAGGAAGCTAGTATTCCCCTTTCCCTTCCCCCAAATAAGAAAATAAACTAGAATGGTCTGCTGTTTGGGTGGCTGGGAGCTGGTGGCAGAATGTACTTTTCAATTTCACTTGAAGTTACAAAGAACGAACCAGCATTAAGAGATGTTTAAGCAGGAGAAAAAGCTTATGATTTATGTGTTTTTCTCTTTTCATGTCAACAGTGCGGATCCTGATCAGGATGGAAACCACGCGGGGAAACCCTGGTCTGAAATGTCATTTCACTTCAATCTCTTTAGGGTTTTGCAGTGTAGTTGCAAGATATGCCGAAATGGAAATTTAATGCTCCTCTATCTGAGATGTATTTACATGGAGTTTTTATAGTCTGTGCATGAATCTTCTCCTTATTCCTAAATAAGCTATATAGTCATTGTTGTTCGTTCAGTTGAAGACTGACATACTGACACTGAAAAAGC
>NW_004443953.1:13388636-13403646 GCF_000243295.1 Trichechus manatus latirostris | reverse complement strand
TTTTTTTTTTTAAAAAAAAAAAAAAAGAACTACCACAGCAGAGAGCAGGCATTTGGTTTTAAACCCTCTTCTTTTTTCTTAAATCCTTAAAACAAGGCCATGATTCTTCATATTCAGTTGAAATAGAAAATGCTCAGGCTCGGTGCACACAAGGAAATTGCAACCTCGCTCTCTCCGTCCCCAGCCCCCGCTTTTATACTGCGACCCTTTGCTGCATTGCAGTGCTGCAAAGCTCTCGTGGAGCCAGCAACAAGGGCTGGGGGTGGGACTGCATGCGGAGCACCGGCTTCTTTTATAGCCAAACTGCAGAGCCTCGCTTGAGGTCATCTTTTACATTGTATTTCGATTTTATAGTGCTGCTTTCGATAAAAAGAATACAGATACATTGCTGAGGTGTGTGCTGCGTGACGGTTTTATGAGGAGAAAAGAAAAACCCAAAGGTTATTCAGTTACCTACCAGCCTCATTCAGTGCTGCAAGAGGCGGTGGGAGAAAGGAAGGCTCTCTTTTCATTATGTGATGGCAGATAGGAGACGCTGGTTTGGCCAGATTAATTTCCTTGAAGAAAATGTTTAATAAAAGAGAAATGTGTTAGCCATTCTGATTTCTCTTTCTCTTAAGTTTTTATTTTGAAAGAATTTCAGGTTTTGAAATCATTTTACCTGACCTCTCTCGATCTTTCTTATTGTGGCTAAATAGATATATATATAGCAAAACATATGCCATTTCAGTGTTTTTCTACATGTACAATTCAGTGACATTAATTACATTCATCATGTTGTACAACTATCAGCAGTATCTGTCTGCAAATTTTCTCACCATCCTTAGCAGTGCCCCTTAAGCAATGGTTCTCCCTTTCCCGCCTCCCTCCCACTCTTAGTAACCGCTAATAAACAATTGGTCTGTATGCATTTGCCTATTCTACACATTTCATACAAGTAGGATCATACAATATTTGTCTTTTTGCTACTGACATATTTCACTCAGCATAATGTGTTCAAGGTTTGTCCGTACTGTAGCATGTACCAGAACTTCATTTCTCTTTACTACTGAGCAATATTCCACTGTATGTATATAACACATCCTGATCGCTTTTTGAGAAAGTATGTTTGTAAAGACATTCTTCGGCTTTGCTTGGGTCTCCGGGACTATGTGTTGGGATATTTCCTTGTTTGGACCCCAGAGGGAATAGATGCCTCATCTCATACTTTCCAGGTTATCCAAGGAAGAATGGCTTGTCCTGGTCCTGGAGAAGTTTCCTGGGGACTGATTGCCCTGCACCCATGTCATCAGGCAGCCCTTCAAACTCCTCTCACTGTGGCGAGAGTGTATGACCTCACTGGTACGCTGGGGTGGAGGCCATCTGTGGACGGCTAATTGCCTAGGTGGTGGAACCTTAAATGAGTCACTTTACTCTCTGAGCCTCAGTTTCCTAGTCTGAAACCTAATCTCCAGGGTTGTTATGAAAATTAAATTAGATAAGCAATCTCAAATTCTATCACAAAAAAACTCTCTAAACGGAAGCTGTTTTTGCTTTTGTAATTGTTGTTATTTAAGGAAACTTATTCCTCTCCTTACTTGTTCCATCTCTCAAAATGTATTTGAACTTCCTGGCTAGGCTAGCCCTGTCTTCTCAAATTCTTCTTTCTAGTAGTTACCGGAGGGGTACATAAAATATTTGGTTTGTTGTCTGTCTCTGCTACTCAGTATAAGCTCCAGGATGGAGGGAAAGTACTATGTTGTTTGGTTGCCACTGTTTCCTTGTAGCTCAATGCCAAGCACATAGTAGGCATTCAACAAGTATTTGCTGAACGAACAAGAAGGCTCAGAAATTTCATGAGTGGACTAGGTGAGTGGAATGATGCGTCTTTGGTTCCTCCACTTCTTCCTACAAAGGCTGTGGAGGAAGACTGCCCTCCTGGGCACTGAAAATGTAGAAATATTTTGGGCAAGTACGTGTTTTAGTTTGGAATAGATGAATGCTTTCACATTTCACTAAAATATTCTGTAGTTCGACTACATGTGAAATGGGTTTAATTTTCTGAACACCTACATTCCTTTTAGGATAGCAGGCCAGATGCCTTTAATAAATCATTTGGTTTTAAAAAAATGCTCCAAGGAATTAAACATTTGAGTGTTTCTATATTTGTTCATTGAAACCAGATCTCTAGCTAAAAGTGCTTGCTAGTTTCATTGCTGACCTCTCATTTGAAACTAATTCAAGTGAAGTCTAGATTGTTTTTAGAAGGTTACAGTTAACCTCAAGTCATGAATGTGAGAAGAAAATGATACAAATGTTTATTTTATTTCAATGCATGTTCAGAGCCTCTGGGGACCTGTGTAATGACTATATGTAGTACATTCATGAATTAATGGACTTAAAAAATAATTGTTTTCACTACTATTAAAAATATTTAATTTATGTTGAAACGTTAAAATATATAGTTTTATGAACTATGGAATTACTGTAATGCTTTGAAAGTTGTTCCTTGTTCTGTCTTTCACTGACTCAGTGTATGATATGGTAGCTGTAAGACTTTGTGATTTTTATATATTACTATTTAAAACTGAGAGTATATGCAGTAGTTTTTAGCTGCTTCTTTGAAGGACTACAGCCCGAAAATAAAATATTTTCTGAAAAACAGTTTTAAAAGAGTAAATATAGAAAAGATGATATATATGTTCTGCATATGAATATATATACATATGTAAATTAGTGTATAAAATGACCTTTTAGAACTTCCAACAGTCCGTTTTCTTTTCATTATGAAATATTTATACAAAATAACTTTTGTAACATATATTGGATGGCATTAAGCATAATAATAAACAAGCAATCATCAACATGGATAAATTAAAAAAAATGCTCTTTAAAATTTTTTAATGATGATCCTATGAGCTAGTTATTTTAAATTTAAAATGTAACTAAGTCCAATCATTTGCACTTGTAGTCTGTAAAACCAAGAAACAAGTTTTGTTAGAGTAGCATTCTGTACTGGATGATCAGTGGTGGGTCAACTGAATACCCACCTGCCCTTCTGGGTTCCTCCAGGCACAGAGTGAATACCATTGTCAATGTGGTCACTCAGTCCAGCCTCCAGGCTGGATGTATCTATAGAAAGACCTGAAGGGCTTCTTTAACTGGGGTTTAAGACAATAAAGGTATTAAACGAGAATGATGGAACCCACACTCTGAAAAGTAAATCGCATACAGTTTATTATACTATTGGTTTCAGGTCAATTAAACAAAATCTCAAATGGTATACCTGGGACTCAGCTATTCATTTCTGGCCCTTGCTGACCGGGAATTGATGATTTTGTAAATTTTATTTTTGCTAATCGCCACATGAATTATTTCTCTTCTGGTCTAGTTGGGATTTCTCCTCTTTGTTAGTTGTCTGGGTTCTCCTTCGCCTCTTCTCCCTGGCTGTTCTCTTCTCGTCCTATTCTTCTGTGCTGGAGTCAGAACCATCCTGTCATTACAACTCTTTTGCTAACTGAGGAGAATTACTCAACACTCATATTTGATGTATTAGGCCTCCATGGTCTGTATTGCTTCTGTGGGTTGCTTCCTCTAATATACTACACTATTTTAGCAACCATTCTTTGCTGAATATAACTTTTCCCCCTACTTTCCCAGTTCCGCATTTTTCCATTTTCATCTGAATCATTCTCTTGTTTACCTCTGTGCTAAAGTAGCGGGGAAGGTTTCGGGTTCCTTAGGCTTTTTGGTGGAGAGAGTAATTTCTAGACTGGGTTTGAGGTGACAGTGGGTTTCCTCTTTGGGCAGACATGCAGGCAGCATTACACTTTGATATAATGACATCTCACTATTTATTAAGGGATTACATAACATGTCTGCCAGACACAAATCCTTCAAAATTCTCATGGATCAGATATATATTGGCTCTCTATGTGACAGTTTCATGTAAATAATGAACACAGACAGGTAAGTTCAATATTCTGCTTTGTTACATGAATATAGATCTTTTTCATAATATGTGTTTTTTAAAGTTCTTTACTGTCTTGGAGAACTTTGGTTTAGGATAACTGCTTCCCTACTTTTCTCTTATGGAAAGTATGTTTGATGTACAGAGCCTTGGGAGGCTGTGCTCTGGGTGGGAACACAAATACATTGTGCTCATGTTGGATTCCTAACCTCTTTGCCTTAGTATGGTCTCTGGAACTATAAAGCAGGCTTAATGTTGGAAGTCAATGGAGAACACATGTTCTGTGTTAATTGCATGTTTATCAATTTACTCCAAATAAAATGCTGGACATTTTCTTCTCCAGTTGCCCATATATTAAAATTCAAAGGACAGTTGTTTTTAACTTTTAATTTTGAAATTGTTTTAGATTTACAGAAGAGTTGCAAGATGGTGCAGAGCATTTCCGTAATCTCTTCAGCCCGCTTCCTCTGATGTTAACATCTTATATAACTGTGGTACCTTTATCAAACTAAGAAATTATTGGTACAATACTATTAACTAAACTACAGACCTTATTTGGATTTCACAAGTTTCTCCACTAATGTAAAGAATAGAGTTTTAAGTCATTTTTATTTATAGAGTATAGAATTATTTTAATCTAATAAGAGAAACAGAACAACGAAGTTATACCTTTTGGGGACTGGGCAGGCCAATGTAGATAAACTTTGGGAGCATCTGAGGGGACATTAATAAGGAATCTTATATAACTTCATACGATGACATCATTTAAAAAATTCAGCATCCTGATTTTGGTGTAGAGAATTGATTATTCTGACCAACTTGTGTAAAGAATATATTGTTATTTGAATGAGTCTTTCAAATGAGTGCAATTTCCCTTTTTGTAAAAGTCAGGAGTGGTGATATAAGGAAATTTCTATAACAACCTTTCCTTTCCTTTTACAGTCATTAATTCAATAACTCTATCACAAGCTTTTTGCTACAAATATAATGAATTTTGCACATGGTGGAAAATGCTGCCAGTTTTGATGAAAGTTAAAATACATTTTTCTTTATTTTTTAAGGGTGCATCAAAACACAACCAACTATCTGATGAATACTCATTTCCATCAAGCTGATTCTGACTCCTAATGACCCGATAGGACACAGTAGAACTGCCCCATAGGGTTTCTAAGGCTGTAATCTTCGCAGAAGCGGACTACCACATCTTTCTCCCACAGAGCAGCTGGTGGGTTCGGACAACTGACCTTTCAGTTACTAGCCAAACACTTAACCACTGCCCCACCAGGGCTCCTTATCTGATGAATTAAAACAAAAACAAAATGAAGATGTTGGAAAAGGAATAACCTAATTATTTAATTTTGTTTTCTTCATAAAAAGGCATTACATCACCCTCCTTTTCATTTTCCTTGATGGCTTAACAACATTAATGCATTTAAAAAGACTATTATCTTTCTGCCACTTTGCCCGTTGGTGCTTAGTACAGGCATGATACCTTGAGATTGCTAACGTTTTGAATGTTCTGTTTTTTATGTATACCTGATCACCACTCTAAATGGAATAGAAAGCAACTATGTGCAGCATTCAAACAAAAAAGGAAAGATGATTTTCCAACTTTAAAAATGTGCTAATCATTCTATAAACCGGAGAAAGTTTAATCTCTGGGGCTTCTGAAAACATTTGAGGCTTTGCTGTCGTTTTATATCTACAAATCAGATACTATGTAGCAATGTGATATTAAAGTAAAAATTAAGTGTATATATATATGTATATAATTTAAACACTTTGCAAATTTTAACCCCAGGAGATATGTCATGATTTTCCAATAAGAGAGAGACTTAAAAAGTAAATGCTGGAAAAGATTCTCAGGAAGGTAAAGATGGGGGTTATCAGTGCCAATCTAGGGACATAGATTAAAAAGTGTGTGCCTGAACTTTTATTGAATTTGGCAAAGGAAGATTTAAAATTGAAATTCAATTTCTTCATTTGTGTATGAGATATATCAAGAAGAGATTTACAGGAAAAATATGTTTTTCTATTGCTTCCCATAAGTTCCCTTTGTAAAGGCAAATTTTAAACAGGGATGGGGTGATCAGTATTGTTAGGGCCAAGTTCTAATTTGAGTATTCCTATCTGGCATTCAGTGGTGCCACAGCAGAGAATTTGGCTTCAAACCTAGGGCTATTCTGAGAACTGAAGCCTATTTAAAAGAATTGTTGATTATGAAAGGTTGGCTTATGTATAGATTTTTATGTAGGCCAGTGTTGTGGAAAGATTAAAACAAAGAGGTGAAAGCTGGGGAGTTCTCCTTCGCTCCTTTGGACTGGTTCTGCTGGACTGGTTCTCCTCATGGGGAAGCCGTGTGGCAAGGGAGGAAAGCCTTGCCAAGGTCTTTTAAATGTATTTTTTGTCTTTGTATTTGGAAGTTGTCTGTACTACAGAACTGCCTCTTTGAATTTGCAAAGCCTAATCTCACTGTGGTTGCTGTGATCAAGAAGACCTACTGTGTAGTGCCTTGTTGCTGATAGCCAGTGACAGGTACTATATAGGGGCTACCTCTTTTGATTAGTATTGTATTTATTTTGGGATTATAGTAGCAACCTTGCACAGTGTTCTGGAGAAATTCCTTAGCTTTTCAAAGATAAGCAAGAAGGGTGATATTCGTTTAAATATAATAAGAGCTCCTCTTTGCCATGCTTAAATAAACTCGAGTTTGTGTTAGAGAAATGATGGTGTTTAATCCAAAAGTAATTCAGTTTGAATCACTGACCCTTAATGATCTTAATTGATTTAATTACCTTTGCTGGTGTTTGTTGGGTACTTATCACATTGTATTTGCCTCTGTGAGTGGTGGATTCAAGCTGGTAACTTTAGGGAACCACCAGCAAAGTGTTGCTATGAGAGAAAATGGCTGTAATGGCTACAGTTAGTGTGTGCTGAAGACGTGCCACTCCTCTTTAGGTGGAGAGAGTGTGATATCGTTTGGTTACCTGAGCTTTGAGGTACCCCCTAAACTAACTCCAGCAAAGAAAATCATCAAGGTATGGCTGATGGAGCAAGTAATTAAAATTATAGACAACAGTCATTTTCCTAGGGTTTGTTAATATCTGATGTGTTTTTATTATGAGATTATATTAAGAATGAAATGAAATTTAATGGCCAACTGTTATTATTGTCCTCTAAATTGCTACCTTCACTCCCAGCGCCATTCCAGTCCTAACCTTCAGCATATCCTCAAGGAAGTAGGGAGGAGACAGAATTTTACTCTATAAGCAGGACTGGGGAAAACAGAAAATATAAAAAAGGGGCAGGCCATAATTTGAAAATGATTTCTTGGTATATGTATTAGTTATGTATCTATTGCTATGTAACACATTACTCCCAATATTTAGCAGTTTAAAACAACAAACCTCTATAGCTCACAGTTTCTGTGGTTAGGAATTCAGATGTGGCTTAACTGCGTACCTTTGCCTTGATTTCTCTCACCAGACTGCAATCAAAGTGTCAGCTGGGGATGCAGTCTCATGTGCAGGCTCAACTGAGAGAGGATCCACTCCAAACTTACTTAAGTGGTTGTTGGCAGGATTCAGGCCTCGATCAGTTTCTTGCCATGTGGGCATTTCCATAAGTCAGCTCACAACATGGCAGTTGGCTTCTCTCAGAGTAAATGAGAGAGAAAGATAGGTCATGCAAGATGGAAGCCAGTTTCTTGGAACTGAATCTCAGAAGTGACATCCTGCCAGTTTTTCTGTATCCTATTTACAGAAGCGAGTGTAGGTCCAGCCCACACTCAGGCTGGATAAGGGCGTGGATACCAGGAGGCAGGAAGTATTGAGGGTCATCTTAGAGGTTGCCAATCACAGTATAACACTGCTTTTCCTATTTCAAAGGAAAATCAGACCACTATAGCTTTATAGAAATTACCTGTTAGAAGACACTAATTAGATAAACAAAATGCCATCTTAGAAGTAAGGTTATTATTGGGGAAAGTGTGACTACATCTAGCGGTCACTGCTCTAGTAATTGTGTTTGAAAACTTTCTATCCGTTCATCTTCCCATCCCTTTTAGGAAACATTTTCCCTTGTTTTCTCTTTCTTTAAGGGCTAGGGCCTGCCCTTAAGTCTATATCCCATGTTCCTAATCAGTTATACTCTTTCCTCATATTTAAAACAATCTATTCTCTGTCTCGTTTGTTTTTTACACAGTTCTACAAGGTGTTTGGATAAAAAATCTGACAAACTAGTTCAGAATGAAATTTTAGCAAATAATTTTTTTTTAAAAATGTGTTAACCTATCGAGATCCTAATTGTATTTTGGCATGGAATTTCTCCTTGGGTTCTTCATCTTTCTAGTCTGTACCTCCTCAGAGTGCTTTCTCTTGATCATTATCTTTAAATAGCTCGCTACCCCCTCCAGTCCCTTTACACATCCTCCAGTTCATTGCACTCCAAGCATTTCCAAATCCTTGAGATTGTCCACTTCATTTATGTGTTTATTTGCTTACTCTCTCTCTCTGTTCACTAGAATTCAAGCTCCATGAAGGCAAGGATATTGTCTCTTTTATTTACCATTATATCATCAGTGCCTAGAATTGCCAAGTGCGTGGCAGAGGCTCAATACTAAGAGCCTTGAATATTTGTCGAATAAATAAATATAGGATTCCAGTAACCAAAGCAGGAATAGGGAGAGGAATAGGGAGAGCTGATTTGTCCAGAAAGGCCTTTAGGTACTCCTCCTATCATACTTGTCTTTTTCAACCCTGTGTTGGGTTTGTTGGACTCAAACAGCTCTTGAGTGGACTATAATGTAGATGGCTGGCATAGAGCTTTGAACACATCATTGGACTTCTGAGCCTGAGAAGTTCAGCTGTAACATGGTGCTAGTAATAGCTGTTCCCTCTTAGTTAGGAGGATCATAAAGGTGTGCTTATGATGTCTTTTAGCTTTAAAAACTAAGAATCTATATTGTTTTTTTGACAGAAAAAAAAAAAGAAAGAAAATTTAAGGATTTGGTTAAGGGAGTCACTTGATCTTTGCAAGTCCAAGTGTCTTCTGATTTATACAGTGATAGTCCCTGCTATCAGGTGTGATGGCAATATTCTGGGGACCCTTGAATAATTCTGGGACAGCATGGAAAATGACAGAGAACACAAGCAAATCCTAAGAAACCACATTCCAATAAATCTGTAGAAGACAATTGCTCAATGTTGAGATCGAAAAAAATGAAATCCGTGAGGGTGATCCTGCCCTGAGCAGAAACGGCAGTTTAAATTAAAAAAAAAAAAAAAAAAAATCTTATTCTTTCCTTGCTTTGGTTTCATTTTCACCCAATGTGGAGCGTGACTCGATTGTCGTGTATTGTGGTTTAATACAGCTCATCATCAAGTTTCTTTTCCATTGCAGCAAAGTGGGCTGAAAGCTTGAGGGATTTCTCCTGCAATAATTCCTCAGATCTCATTTCTGGTCAGCACTGTGCAGCTCGTTTCCATTAAGCAGATAGTCCTCCTTTTTCTTCTTTGCTTCCAGACTCATAATTCTGTGCTTATCTGCACTGCACTTCATTTGCATTTATTAGCTGGGTAGGTACTTGAAATATCTAAAACCCTTTTATCCGCCTGCTTTGTTTCTCATTATTTGCTGTCTCTTCCAATTTAGCATTAACTGCAAACTTGAAATGTTTCTTCTGAAACTGTTGTTCACATTCTTTGCATACCAAAGTGGGGCCTGGACAGATATCTGCAGGGACCCTGGTCAATAACCTAGTTCTGCCTTGAAAACTGTCGCTTCTCCCATTCTACTTTTCTCACCTAACTGACTGAGGTATGAACTGTTTATGCAGATTTATTCATTTAAGGTGTTTATTGCACATATCGATTGAGCTTCTCCACGGTCATGGAGGGTGTGCTAAGGGCTAAAGAATGAACAAGGACAGCAGCTCCTTGCCCTCATGGAGCTCAAAACTTGTTTTGTGTTGTTGTTAGCGGTCTTTGAGTTGACCCCTGACTCATGGTGACCCCATGCACAACAAAATGAAACACTGTCTGGTCCTGCGCCCTGTGTTCAGTTGTGGACTGGAATGTTGTGTCTATATATGTGTTTTCATTGTCTGATTTTCAGAAGTAGATTGCCAGGCCTTTCTTTCTAGTTTGTCTTAGTCTGGAAGTGCCACTGGAACTCGTTCAGTATCATAGCAGCACGCAAGCCTCCACTAACAGATGGCTGTGCACGAAGTAGAGAAATGTATTTATTTTATACATTATATATATTGTCCATATCATTTTATCCTCTGCCCAATGCTCCCGATTTTCCTGAATTACAGTTTTTTTTATACTTTGGGCCTTCATTGAAGAATATTATACAAGATGATATTATGAAACTCAGAATTGTTTTGAAGACATTGGTTACTCTATTTCACATTGCTTTCTTTACATGGATCCATAGTAGACATTTCTCTCATATGTCAGCATCAAGAATGTTTCTCCTAAGCCACTGATTTGTTTTTATCTTACACTTTGGTTTAAGAATAGATCACACCTACCTCTCTGTATTGGCTACCAGGTAACTTAAAGGCAAAATTGTAATCCACTCCCAGAAATTATGCCACTTCTTACAGCAAGGCTTTAAATACTAACCTCACTAACCTGTTGCTGTCGAGTTCATTCCAACCCATAGTGACTCTATAGGACAGAGTAGAACTGCCCCATAGGGTTTCCAAGGAGTAACGGGTGGATTTGAACTTTTGGTTAGCAGCCGAGCTCTTAACCACTATGCTGCCAGGGCTGCTCAACCTTACTAGCAGTGTTAGTTTATCTCTGTTTTGATGTTCATACTCCTGCCCAACTTCACAATCTCCACTAGCTCACATTCTAGGATTCCTTCATCTGCTTTAGGAAAACTAAAGTCCTACTTTCTTTAATGTATTTCTCCAAACCATTGTAAAACCTTTCTGTAACAAGACAGGGTATAAGTAAATAAGTAATTCATGTGAGCTTGAAGAGTGATTGTGTTCTAGTTTAAGGCCTATGTTCAGATTACTCACCCTTCCCAAAGTGGAGCTCTGGGATGAAACCGGACTGTGTGAACAGCTGTATGAATTTGCACAAGTCACTTGACCTCCCTGAAATCTGGCCTCCTCATATGCAAAAGAAAGGATTTGACTAGATGTGTAAAGTTTTCCTTGGCACTAAAATTTTGTGTTTACATAGATTTGTAATTGTGCTATCAATTTGCCTATGTTTTATCTTAGAACATTGGCTTCCTAGCAGAGTTTCCCTTGCTTAGTGCCTATTAGATACTGTACCTGATGCCAAGTTGCAGTGGCCAGAGACTCTGCTCTCAAGACTCTGAGAACTGAGTAAGTGAGACTGAGCATCAAACCAGCAGTGAGGATCCTCTGTGATAAGGGCTAACGCAGAGGCATGGGCAGTCTGTGATGGCTATCAGATAGATAGATGATTGCAGGAGCTAGGGCAGACAACGGAAAGAGGGTGGCAGGAAGGAGTTAGCCACCAGGGCATTTTTTGGAAACTGAAACTTAGCATTTGTCTGGATACTAAGCTGCAAAAGACTAGGACCTATTCAGGAAAGCAGTAGTAATTTAGTGCCTTTGGGGAGTGGAGGTGACGGAAGGTGAGACTGGAGAGTAAGCAGAAACTGGATATTGAAGGGTTTTGTGTGCTCTGCTGAGACATTTGGACTTCATTCTAAAGATCACAGCAATCCCTTGATGGATTTAAAATGAAGTGAGGAGATGTGAAATTCAGAAAGAGGCATCTCTTGTCCAATTTTTGTTAGTAGAGTCTAGAATTGGCTAAAAAATTGGGGTTACTTTTCTTCTAATCCCTCAGAAAAAGTGCATATAGTAGAAGCAGGAGATACCCAGACTTCCAATTTGATTGATTAGGTGGCACCACTATTCGCCATGAAAGAGAATGCTGAAGGAGAAGCTGACTCACAGGAGGAAATGAAGTCTCTATCTTAGACATGTTGAGCTTGAATAGCTACTAGGATACATATTTTGGGATGACCCAGGCACTATGATACAATAATAATAATAATAAAATAATAATAATGACACAAACTAACATTTATTGAATATGTACTCTCAATTGCTTTATATGCATTATCTCATTTGCTCCTTGGAATAACCCTATGATGTAGGTGCTACTATTATCTCATTTATAGATAAGAAAACTGGAGTCTGGAAAGATGAAGTATTTTGTCCAAGATCATATAGCTGGCAAGGAGTAGAGATAGCATTTGAACCTAAGCCACTGGACTCCAGAGCTCTCTTTTAACTAAAGCTGTGTACTGAATTGAACTTAGGAGAGAGGTCTGGGCTGGACTTGTGCATCTGGCATATGATATTGGTTGATGACCTGAGTGAAAATGTAAGCCTTGGGAACACCAACGTTGTAGGGACCAACAGACGAAGAGATGCGGTAAAGGAGGCTAAGAAGTAGAGGAAATAGAGAAAGGAATAAAACCAAGTGAGATGGTATCGCGGAGTGTTAGTGCATACTGGCACTACTGGCTGTATTCCTTTATAGCAATCTATTTATTCTCTCCTAGCCTCATTTGCTTTTCTGAAAAATGGGGATAAAATTACTTTAAAAGTTGTTTTCAAAATCATTTTTATTAAGCACTTAATCTGCTGCATGGCACACAGTAAGTGCTCAGTTAATGCCGGCTACTGTTATTACTTCAAAGCAAAAGGAGAAGAAAGAGAGTTTTAAGAAGAGAAAAGCCACAACTTTTAAATGCTGCAAGGAATTAGATTGGACAGGAAGACCACATAGTATATAGGATAGAAGCACAAAAAGTAGAGTCCAAGGGTTTGACAAATACGTAATGACTGGAAAAAAATTCCCTCAGTCATGCATCTGCTATTGATTTTACATTACAGAAAACAAATATCCCTGGTATCAGTTTTCTTCAAAATCAATCACATTGTATTCTGTGAATTATGAATGTCAGTACAAATGAAATGAAATGTTGATCATTTATAACTGCTTAAAAATAACATTGCATTGAAAAAGTTTTAAGGAAGTTTTGTCATGTAGAGCACTAAAACATGCTGTACACTGATGATAAATGAGGGGTTTTGGAGAATGACAAAGGAAAGTATGGTTTACGATGGAGACTTTCCTTTGTTATAGCTTCTGTGTCCCCACTTCATGGTGTCCTTTTACAGAAACATTGTGGTTCAGGAACCCAAAAATCAAAAGATGCATTCAGATTTGAGAGATCATTTTACTTGATGTTGTTGTTACCGTTAGGTGCCATCGAGTCGGTTCCGACTCATAGTGACCCTGTGTACAACAGAAGGAAACACTGCCTGGTCCTGTGTCATCCTCACAATTTTTGCTCTACTTGAGCCCATCGTTGCAGCCACCATGTCAATCTATCTCATTGAAGGTCTTCCTCTCTTTCGTTGACCCTCTGCTTTACCAAGCATGATATCCTTCTCCAGGGATTAGTCTCTCCTGATAACATGTCCAAAGTATGTGAGATGAAGTCTTGCCATCCTCGCTTGTAAGGAGCATTCCTGGCTGTACTTCTTCCAAGACAGATTTGTTCATTCTTCTGGCAGTCCATTGGATACTCAATATACTTTGCCAACACCATAATTCAAAAGCATTAATTCTCTTCAGAACTTCCTTATTTGTTGTCCAGCTTTCACATGCATATGAGTTGATTGAAAATACCATGGCTTGGGTCAGGCACACTTTAGTCCTCAAGGGACATCTTTGCTTTTCAACACTTTAAAGAGGTCTTTTGCAGCTGACTTGCCCAATGCAACACGTTGTTTGATTTCTTGGCTGCTGCTTCCATGGGTGTTGATACTCTTGATAGAGTTCTTAATATTGGGCAATTTCCTTTACCTCTTCATCATAAATTTTCTCATCTGTGCAATTTGAAGGCTGCATTTTGGATCTGTATAGAAAATCGCTCAGTTTTAAAATCATGGTAACTAGTTAAAAAAAAAATTCACCTTGGGCCAACCAAATCACATTTGTGACCAGAATTTGATCCTTAGACCATCAATTTGCAACGAATTTTTAATAAAATTCTGAGATTTTAGTTAGAAAGGGTTTAGAGAAGACACTGTGTGCTCAGGCCACAGAACTGTGCCAGGATTCTAACGATAGAGAGAGATTTCAGGCAAAGCTTTTGTTGTTAATGAAGTTATATCTTGGAAAGACAGGATTTATTAATGAGAAACTTAGAATACAGAATTCTGAAAAAGTGTGATTATAAGGAGGTTGGGAGGTTAGTTAATCCATGTACCCTTTTTTATAGGTGAGAAATCTGAATCCCAGAAAGACCTAAATTCACAGGACTAATGAGTAGCAGAGCTGGTTCTTGAACCAGGCTTTGTGAACCCTAGCCAAGGTTTCTTTCCATCCTGTCATGTTGCATTGTACAAGACGGTACATGATAATGACACCATTGGAGTTCAGATGAGGGAGAGAACAGTTGAGGCAGAAGCCTTCATGAAGGTTACATGACCAGAGTCAAGTCCAGGAGGATGAGAAGATAAATAACCATTCATTTGGCTTGAAAGGAGAATATGGAATAAAAGCAAAAACAAAACAGAATTAAGAGTAGAGTCAATATGTTGTATTAGAGTGTATCAGTCAGGGTCCAGTCAGTCAGCAGAAGCCCTACCACTTATTTTAACAGAATGGCAGAGAGAAGTTAACATAAAGAACTGCTACCAACTCAAGTACACCTATGTCCACTGTAACACTATTCAAAACAGCCAAATGGTGGAAACAAACCAAATATCCATCAACAGATGACTGGATAAGCAAAAGGTGGTATGCTGTTGTTGTTAGGTGCTGTCGAGTTGGTTCTGACTCGTAGCGACCCTACATACAGTAGGATGAAACACTGTCTGGTCCAGCACCATTCTCACAATCATTGTTATGCTTTAAGCCCATTGTTGCAGCCACTGTTTCAACCTATCTTGTTGAGGGTCTTCCTCTTTTTTGCTGACCCTCTACTTTACCAAGCATGATGTCCTTCTCTGGGGACTGATCCCTCCTGACAACATGTCCA
>NW_004443953.1:13367643-13387395 GCF_000243295.1 Trichechus manatus latirostris | reverse complement strand
ACAAATCCATTTTCCTGGTTAGGTGAAAAAATAGGTAAACAGAAGCTAGTTTTAATGGAAAGAATTTTTCCCAGAAGCCAATAGAAGAAAGTAGTGACAAATGAGTTCTTGAAGGATAGGAAAATGGCTTTGGTTAGCAGAGAGGCATGGTCAGAGTATATGAGGTAGAATGTAGTGTCAACTTCCCATGTTTCTGCACATTGACATGTCCTGTTTTCCCCGTTTGTCTTTTGGCTTCCAAGGGGGTTAGCTATGTCATATTCACCTCTGTATCTGCTAGCTTCAGAAGACCACTTGAAACATAACAAAAAAACAAAAAACAAATAACCGTTCCCATCGAGTTGATTCCGACTCATAGCAACCCTATAGGACAGAGTAGAACTGCCCCATATGGTTTCCAAGGAGCGCCTGGTGGGTTTGAACTGCCGACTGTTTGGTTAGCAGCCTTAGCTCTTAACTACTACACCATGAGGGTTTCCTCTTGAAACATAATAAAGTCCTAAATAAATGTTTAAATTGTTGTTATTGTTGGCTGTTGTCGAGTCAGCTCCCGACTCATGATGACCCTATATATTATGGCAAACTCATATGTTACAGAGTACTACTGCTTCATAAGTTTTCTTGGTTATAATCTTTATGGAAGTAGATTGCTAGGCATTTCTTTCAGGCTCTCATATCTGTATCAGAGTGGCGAGCAAGATGATTGGCAAATAGGTGGGGGTAGGAGAGGTTACGTGAAAATGTCACAGGTTCTGAGGAAAGATTTAAAAACCTAAAAAAACGAATACCTGAATTTGTGAATAATACTAATTATACTATAATCTCTATTAAACCAAATTCACATTTAATGAAATAATGTTGAGGTCTTTTAAAAATAATTGCAGATCGCGGGCTCTATTTTATTCTCAGCCAATCGATTGGAAGACATTCATATTTGTGCCCATTCCAAAGAAAGTTGATCCAACAGAATGCGGAAATTATCAAACTATATTATCAATATCTCACACAAGTAAAATTTTACTGAAGATGATTAAAAAAAATAGTTGCAGCAGTACATAGAGAGGGAGCTGCCAGAAATTCAAGCCAAATTCAGAAGAGGACATAGAACAAAGAATACCAGTGCCGATGTCAGATGGACCTTGACTGATTCCACAGAATACCAGAAAGATGTTTACCTGTGTTTTATTTACTATGTGAAGGCATTTCACTGTGTGGATCATAACAAATTATGGACAACATTGCAAAGAAAGGGAATTCCAGAACACTTAATTGTGCTCATGTGGAAACTGCACGTACCAAGAGGAAGTTTTTCTAACAGAACAAGGGGATTCTGCATGGTTTAAAATCAGGAAAGGTATGCGTCAGGTATATATTCTTTTATCATACTTATTAAATCTGTATGCTGAGCAAACAATCCTAGAAGCTGGACTATATGAAGAAGAATGGGGCATCAGGATAGGAGGAAGACTCATTAACAACCTGTGATATGCACATGACACAACCTTAATTGCTGAAAGTGAAGAGGACTTGAAGCGCTTACTGATGACAATCAAAGACTATACAGCCTTCAGTATGGATTACACGTCAACATAAAGAAAACAAAAATCCTCAAAACTGGACCAATAAGTGACATCATGTTAAACAGAGAAAATATTGAAGTTGTCAAGGATTTCATTTCACTTGGATCCATAATCAACGTCCATGGAAGTAGCAGTCAAGAAGTCAAATGACGAATTGCATTGGGCAAATTTGTTGCAAGAGACCTCTTTCAGGTGTTAATAAGCAAAGATGTCACTTTGAGGACCAAGGTGAGCCTGATCCAAGCCATGGTATTTTCAATCACCTCATATACATGCGAAAACTGGACAATGAATCAAGAAGACCACAGAAGAACTGATGCATCTGAATTATGGTGTTGGAGAAGAATATTGAATACACCGTGGACTGCCAGAAGAATGAACAAATCTGTCTCAGAAGTACAGCCAGAACGCTGTACTTCCTCTCACTTAATTTGGACATGCTGTCAGGAGGGATCAGTCCCTGGAGAAGGACATCATGCTTGGTAAAGTAGAGAGTCAGCGAAAAAGAGGAACACCCTCAGTGAGATGGATTGACACAGTGGCTGCAACAATGGGCTCAAACATAGCAATGATTATGAGGATGGCACAGGACCCGGCAACATTTCATTTTGTTGTACACAGGGTCCCTGTGAGTGGGAACCGACTTTAAGGCACCTAATAGTAACAACAACACATTGTTCACCTCTTCTTAGTGTCTAATAGAATTTCTGTGAGTGGTCATTTTACTTTTACATTCATTAATTTATTCTATCAATAAATTTATAATCCTTGGGTATTGTACTTGCAAGTTGTTGTCTCAAGGCTGGAGATAAGTAGTACGTAAAAAGCACACAGTTCCTTGCCTCATGGAGTTTACATTCTAGTAGGAGAGTTGGATTTGAGACAACTATAGACACAATTAATTAGTTAGTGACAATTGTGACAAGTGCTTAAACAAGTAAAGAGTGCAATGACAGCATAGAATAGGAGAGCTGGATCCAGCCTGCTAGAAGTAATGTTTGTGTAGAGATTTGAAGAATGAATAAGAGTGGGTGGAGCTAGAAAAGTAGTTTTTGGCAGAGGGAATGTAGGTGAAGCACCTGAGACAACAACAAGTTGGTCTCATTTTGAGGCACTGAAAGAAGGCAGATGCAGTTGGAGTGTGGAGAGACAGAGGGAGAGAGGAAGCAGGAGGCTGCAGGGGTTGGCAGGAGTTTTGTCTCGCTTTGTGTGCCCAGTAGGGACTGTTGTCTGTGGCGACTGGAAGCCATTGCAGGATGTTAAACACAGGGGTGAAGTGTTTGTTGAAGGAATGAATTAATTAGTGAGTAAGGGGTTGTTTGTGTTACAGATGTAGTACTGTATTAAATACTACAAGGAGACTGGAAGTTTGATGATCCTATAAAATTGTTCTAATTTTAGAGAATAATTTCTTACCTGGTAAAGTATAACGTCTGTCTATCTATTTATTTTTGTTATTTTTGGCTCATTGCCCAGAATCAGAAAGTCTTAAACAGAGGTCAAATTTATGATTTACAAAAACAAAACACAGTACCACTAATCACAAATAAGGATCTTATTAAATAAATACAATTTAAATTTTTATGAAAGTATGGTAAATGTGAGAATTTTTTTCCCAAAGTAATGATGTAGATTTAATTCTTGAAAGTTAGTAATATGTGTAAAGATTCCTAAAACATTTCTCCAGTGCTGCCACTTTGATTATAAATATTATAAACCAACATAATATCTGCACATTGTTCAGAATGGATGGTTGAATCATACAGTTATAGCTAATCAAAAACCATTACAAACGTATTTACTCTCTTTAAACACTTTCATATTTCATTACAAATGGCTGATTGAACACTTCCACATCCATTACAGTATTATATTTCCGTTCAATTTACTATTAAGGTTTCTTGAACAGCTACAGTGTAATAGTAGCTATTGTGCATTATAAATATTTCATCACCTCTCTTCGGTAATCCATTTCTCATTTGCTTGCCACAACTTATGAAGTATTTATTAAACATTGATAAATAATGCTACAGCACATGATATGAAATATTGTTATCTTGCACATCAGCTTATTGGTAAACCTTGAAGTTAGTGATACTTTAATCTGCATTATCCTCCAGTCTTTATAATTCATTATATAACAATGAATTGTCATTGGATTGGGGAAAAACGGATCATTTCCAGGGAAACCTTCACCAATTTAAACAATATTCTTGTTATACAGTGTTAATTACGTGTTTGCCTATTACTCTACACGGAGGGTGAGTAGGCATAACTGTGCTGTTTTCTTTCTGGTGATGCAGTGGTTAAAGAGCTCGGCTGCTAACCAAAAGGTTGGCAGTTCGAATCTACCAGCTGCTCCTTGGAAACCCTACGGGGCAGTTCTACTCTGTCCTATAGGGTCACAAAGAGTCAGAATCGACTCAACAGCAAAGATTGTTTTTTTTTTTTTCTTTCTAGGGAATCATAGGGAGTCTTTAGGCCCACTGTTTAATAGTTACCCAACTTTATACATTTTCTTGATTTTAAGTGTCTCTTTTGTCAAGTTGGGCATTATTCTGTTTAATATTTCCAAAGTTAGTGTTCAGATCATTCTGCTAAGAGTTGAGATAGACATTTTACCACTTGTGGTAAGTAAAAATCCTGGACAAGGAAGGATCTTTCCTGTGTTATAGTTAATAGAACCACAGAACATTAAAGTTGAGAGAGAATTTTAAGAACTGTTTAATCTGCTGATGGCAAATTTTGCTACAAATGCCACTGTCTTCCCATTCTATGGCAGACATTACTAACTGAATACAACACTTTCCTGCTGAGTTTGGATTAAATCTGAGAATTGAAACACAGTCCTCCAGGCTGCTACTATTAACAGACTTCAGGTAAAATCTATTCACTGTCCCTAATCAAGTCTGGCATCTCATTTTACAGTCAAGGAAGTAGAAGCCCACAGAGATGAGATGACTTGATCAAAGTCACTTTTCTAGAGATGAACAGAGCTGGAGCCCAAGCCAAGTAAGTCCTCCTGACTCCAAATCTAGTATTCTTTCTATCATTCCTATACAACTTTTATTCTCCTGTCCTTTTCCCCTCCGGAGCCTCTTCCAAATGACAACTGTTATGTCCTCATGCAATTTCCATGATGGAAATCATTCTTAGTTTCCTGAATTAATTATTTGAGTTGTGCTGTCATTTTGTGCCTGTCATTTTTTTCTTCCCAAGTTTGGTGCTTTTTAGAGGAGGTATTAGATGAAGTATGAATAGTCAGAAATATATACGGTGGAAAATATATATGCGTGCCTAATAGAAAATTATGTAAAACATCAATTTCATGTTACTAATTTTCACACTAGAGCCAATTATATTAATTCCAAATTTAAATTCATTTTCTGTGAGCAACTAAATGAAGGTTTTTTTTTTTAACTAATAAAATCTTTTTTCAGAAGAGACAAGGATGATAATTCTCTTATTTACAAGAAAGGGGATGACAGACCATATATAATTCCTTGAAAGTAATCTGAGACCTTAGGGAGAAAGATGTTGCCTTTTGTCTTTGAGAGTGATGAGGAAGGAAACGCTCTGATTTTATTTAAGTAGATGCCCGGTGTGGTACCAGCATTATAGGTCCTGAGAATTGTAATGGGCCTCCTACTAAAAATCACATCAACCATCTGTTGGCTCTAATGCTCTGCCTTTTGGGAGTTGGATTTCTTTCTTTATTCCATATGGGACTTACTATCCTGAGGGAAAGTTAATAAGATCTCCTCCAGACCTGCTTTGCCACAAAGCCTTGTTAAATTCCAAGGCTAATAGAAAATGAATTGAGCTGATGAAAAAATACCTTAACAGTTAAAAAAAATCTTAGGGAAAATAAAATTTGAAAAGGCAATCAGAAATAGCATTAAAGAGCCAACCTTTAACTACAGAGCTCATAACGATCTCCTTTTTAATAATTTGCTTTATAATTTGCTTGTCCTGATGATGCATGCATACTTCCACCTTATCTGTATTAGCTTCGTGATTAACTATTTGGAATAGCATGTGTGGTAACTGGGTGCTAAGAAGTTGCTTGTCAGTTAGCACAAAGTGCTGGTAATTAACTTCCTAAGGCACCTCTACTATTGGGCAAAAAATAGGCTCGATAAATTTATACCATGTCACAATGTATGACAGAAGCTCATCTATCCTCTGATTTCAAACAAGGTATTAGACACCAACAGGTGGAGTTTCTTGACAAATATAACCCAGAATTGACATTTATGTAAGACCAATTCATTTTATAACAGTGATGGCTCACTTTGAGAAGGATGTATAGCAACAAACTTAGCAGGTATTTTGAGGCGACAAGGAGTGCAAATTCTTGTAATTTGACATTGTTTCCAGGGACTCTTGGGAAAGTGAAGTCTAAGTCACAGGGAGCCCCGGGACTTTCAGTTGCTATTTGTGGACACCTGGGGAGCTCAGATGAGGAAGGAATGTCATTTCCACAATTTGTAATGGGTTGGTTGGCACAAGCAGCATGATAGGAATCTGAGGAAAATGAGAAAAAAGACTTTCTCATCTTTTGAACTAAAAAGAAAAAAAATATGATGCTGCAGTGTTTCTTTCTTTCTTTCTTTTTTTTTTTTTTAAGGAAAGTTAAACACAGCAAAATTTCACCCGTATTTCTCTTTGCAGGGTGATAGATTCTTTAAACACAATTGGGTCAAGATCACTATTCTTCTTAAAAAATTAACTTTAGTGGTCCACGTGTATGGGTACTAGGGCTGTTCCTTAAACTACTATATTTTCCTTTGAATAGAGATGGCAGGAATTTTAAGTTGCTAAGAAAGTTTTCACTTTAAGGACAAGGTGTGCCTGACACAGCCATGGTATTTTCAATTGCCTCACATGCATGCGAAAGCTGGGCAATGAATAAGAAGAATTGGCGCCTTTGAATTATGATATTGGCAAAAAATATTGGATATACCATGGACTGCCAGAAGAATGAACAAATCCATCTTGGATGAAGTAGAGCCAGAATGACCCTTAGAAGCGAGGATGGCAAAACTTCATCTCACATACTTTGGACATGTTATCAGGAGGGACCAGTCCCTGGAAAAAGACACCGTGCTTGATAGAGGGTCATTGAAAAAGAAGAAGACCCTCAATGAGATGGATTGACACAGTGCTGGTGACAATGGGCTCAAGCATAACAAAGATTGTGAGGATGGCTCAGGACCGGGTAGTGTTTCTTTGTGTTATACATAGGGTCTCTAGGAGTCAGAACCAATTCAAAAGCACCTAACAACAACAAGTGTTGAGTACTGACACGAATGTGCAAAGAACGCTGAATTTGGGGTCAGATGGCCTTTGTAAAAGCCCTAAATCTACCACTTAGAAGTTATATAGTTTTGAACATGTCACATAATCTCCTCCATCCTCAGTTTTTCCCTCGTCTTTAAAACGGAGACAATACTATCACTCCATAGGGTTGATGTGTCACAGGAATCAAGGTCTATAAGAGGAACTGGTGATCAGTAAAGAACTAGACTATTTTAACCAGAAAGGGAGTTCTGGCTGAAGCTTATTTTTATTTGAGGGAATTTGGTGAATTTCTGTATACATTTTTACGTTTTCTAACCCGTGTTTGTAAGCCCTGACGGGGTTCTCAAAATATAACCTTTAAGAAGTACTTAGCAACTGTGAGATCTAAGAAGCTAAGTGAGCTTGCTTTCTACTCCAGATGCGATTTCATGCATTCCTTTTTGGTTCTCTGGTATTTCATTGTTATTTATGCCTCATTTTAAACCATGTTTTAAATGGGCTCTCACACATAGAAGAAAAAATGGTTCAAAGTCTTTGGCGAAGTGGAGAAGTTGATTTAACACTTGTAGCAATGAAAAAATTATGCAGTAGGTATATTTCAGTTTTAAGGTCAGTTTGATTGTAAGCTTGCAATCATTACAAATAACAATCAGAAGGAAAAGAAAGCTCCATCTCCAAAGCTTAGCATTCTAAAATGGAATCTTGTGATACCAAAGATATGTAGAAGAGGAGAGAGACCTGCCTGATTTTTACATTTCCTTCATTTTCTTGTTGTTGAGTAGACACTGATGATAGTGGGAGCAGCAGCCCCCACAGCAAGGCACCTGCCCTGCGTCAGGGCACTCTGGTGCCAGGCCCAGCGCTAGGTGTTTACATGTGCTTCACCTTCATTCCTCCTAACAACCCTGTCAGACATTTCTTACCTTATTTTACAGATGCAGGAGTGAGGCTCAGAGAGGTTAAATAACTTACCAAAAGAGACATAGCTGGTGAGTAGAGACAACAAGATATAAAGCCAGGTTGGTTTGATTCCAAAGTCCAAGCAATTCAAAGCTCTACAGTGCACTGCCAACCCACACAAAGCTGTGAATGCCTTTTAATTTATATTACAGGATACTAACTTCTTGTTTAACTCGCTAGAATCTGAATCCTCTGGATTGTTTTAAGCTTATTTCTTTTTCTTTTCTTTATTGGAATAACAAAACAGCAAGACAGAAAGAGAGAAGAAAGGAAGGAAGAAAGGCTCACTTAGGTTAAATCAGTTTTGAGGGTTTTAGTTCTTATTTCTCAACAGGATGATATACTTCTGTTTAAAAAAAATTATCTGTTCTCCTTCTGTAACCAATTTGTTAATCATGTTTTGGTGACTGACTCTTGGGCATATTTCCCAGAAACTTTCAGACAATCCTTAACAGACACTAATAAGTCTGCATATAGAAGCAGACTATTATTACTCATGGGCAGTATTACGTAGAATTAAACTTTTGGAAACTGCACAAAACACATTCAGCTAGACATGAAAGTAAGCTGAATTTCCATTTGGTTTACTTCTTGCTGAGCCTTCAAATTATAAAGTGAAGCAAAGCCAAAAGATTAATACAATGAAAACAAAGATTGGGAAATTAAATGACATGAAGCAATTTTCTGCCTCATCGGGCTGGCACCAATAATATGCAAAGGAAAGTCTGCTTAGTGTTGGTTAGCTGCTGTATAAATGCGGGACAATCAGTCTCCTTCTTGAGGGAGGCTCTTTTCTTGAATCATATAGCCATTGACTCTTCCAATTACCAGAGCCCCCACGTGCAGTTCAGCTTTATCTATTTTTTTAACTTGCTGCTCTGTTCTGCCACAGTGTTATTATTATTATTAGAGTTTACACAGGTACATGCTTTTAGGTTATCTCAAATATTTTAGTGATAGCTTCAGGGCATATGTAAAAACCTGGAGCCTACTGCCACACTCATAATTAAATAATAATAATATTTTAGAAAATAGATCTTTATGGGTAGTTGAAGGCCATAATGGACTATCTTTAAATCATGCCTGTCAGAGGAACATTAGCTCATGGTTGATGTATCACATTTGGGCTTCTATTGGCATGCCACCCATAATGTATCATTGTTGATCATTGTCACAATTCATTCTAAAGTGATTTGGGTGATAAGGAACGGCTCTAAGCTACCCCTAATGTTATTCGAAATTACTTTTATCACAATTGTATTCAAAGGCTGTTATGTCTCTACTACCAAAATTCTCCAGCTGTTTCAGAGTTCTCAAGAGAATTAAATTGTGCATTAACTTTCAAATTTCCCTCTAACTCTGCCAGACAATATAAGTCAGTCAACAGTAATCAATCTCCTACAAAGCGCAGAGCACCGTACATGATCTGACTGCCAAAGGCCTCCAGCACCTTGGGAAGAGATTGGTCTTTCTGGTACCACTTTTGGTGATCTGCAGACACCAAATAGAAGTCAAGAGAGTGTCTCATCCCCATCTACTTACCCCATGATCCAAGACCTTCAACAGAATTTTTGTTCTTTTTTTTCCCACAGGCAAATACTTTCACAAGAAAAATGTGTGCGTGTGTGCATATGCATGTGTGCACACGAGTATTTTCATTCTTTGTAGTAATGGAGGGCAAAATGAGCAAAGGAAATAATATTTACTACAGAGTATAGTTGACTCTACTTGTTTGGACTTGACTGTTGTTCTACTCTGGAAGTTCTTATAAGTACTTGTTTTTAGAAATAGATTTTAAGCACTTTTTTTCCCCAGTTTTCTCAAGTGTCTCTGAAGATACTGATTTTGAATTTCCCATTTAAACAATCAAAGTGTTTAAAAGATGTGTAAAGTCCTTGCAAATAATGACAGATAAAAATTAAGGCTGCTAGGTGGTCAAGCACCCAGAAATGGGAAAGGAAATGTTGGAGTAAATCATACTGAGTAGGGCAGAGGTAAGAGAAAAGATCCATATTGTTGCCAACTTTCCTATTTCTTCTTTTGCTTTTTTTTTTTTTTTAAGGTAGATCTTTGCATTTTAAAGTAATTAGCTTGGGATTCACTCAAATTTTGCAAAAGAACATGCCTGCTTTTCTTCTGATTTCCTTCTAGTTTATATCTTGCTTATCTCCCAAATATCACTGGGATGGAGATAGTCAAAACTTGCTTTGGGGCCGTCTGTATTTGAGACTCTCTGATATGGTAATTTTGAAATATGATACTAAGCCTTGAAAATAATGAAGCTGAAAAATTGTACTTCTCATCTTGGCTCTTCTGATTATTATTACTTCTTTCTTTTTAGTGGAAACAAGTCACCTTTAACCTAGACAAAAAATACTTTACATCTTGTACAAAATTCTAAAATGAATTTAGGACTTACATTATTTCACTTGAGAGAAATGCATTGAAATGTATAATCTCACCTTCTAGGGACCTTAATTGAGTACAAAGAGACTGAGAATTTCTTTTTGGTTTATTATTAAAATGAAAACTTCAAGTTTTTCACATTGCCTTTCTGGAGATAAACGGCATGGATAAGTGCATGGGCTCTGAGGTAAGACTGCCACCAGTTGAATCTGCTCTTCACCACTTACAACTATTGACCTTGGGTAAATTACTTCGCCTCTCTTTGCCTCAGTTTCTTTAGCTATAAGATGGGGATAATAATAGGAGCTTTATCATAAAGTTCAAACTCAGAAGCACCTTGGAAGACAGGCTTGGTGATCTGCTTCTGAAAGGTCACAGCTTTGAAAACCCTGTGGAGCAGAGTTCTACTTCGCACATGTAGGGTCGCCATGAATCAGAATCGACTCCATGGCAACTAATAACAACAATGTCGTAAAGTAGCTGTGACTACAAACTGAGTTAATATATGTGAGGTGCTTAGAACAGTTCCTGTCTCTCTTCTCAGATATCATTCCTGGTCTAAAACTTCTTAAATAATAAAGTACTTCAAGAAAAATAAGGGTCAATAAAAAGATGGTGCCAAACCCTTAATGATTTGTAACAGTTTTCTGGGCTATGAACACTCCTTTCGATTTTCTTTATCCAATAATCAGAGACACATGAGGCTTTCATCACCTTGTTGGAAGAAAAAGAACTGAAATGCAAAATTGCAATGGGCAGATTTTTAATAAAGTGTCTTCCCAGATGAAGGAGCATTGCCAGTGTTTCAATCTTCAACATAATCTATGGTTGCTGCACTTAATAATAAATGCATTTTGGCTTCACCAGCTTTTTTGGCTCAGTTAAAGGAAAACATGACCCTTGGTGCATCATCAAGAATAAAAGAGACGTTTATAAAATCTCAAGGGATACAAATGTCTTTACAGTGGTACACATTTGTTCTCATAAAAAAATGATTGTATCCTGAAAAGAAAAATAAAATAAGGAAGTATTTGAGATGTTTCTTAACTTTGTAGAGCATATCTAATTATGTCCTTTGAGTATTACTAAAAAGTTTTATATAGGACTGATAGTAGAAATTACTATGATTTCCTTGACTTCAACAGAATTTTTGCTGAAACATTTCTCTCCAGTGGTCTATAAATTGATGTGGATATGCCTATTCTCAGGCCTGCATGATTCATTCCTATTGATACACCCCCCTGTAATGTGTTGACTTTTCCTTTTCTATGACAATGGTGGAGTTAGCAGGATTTTTTTTTTTTTTAATGTCTGTAGGCAAAGCTTAAAAGTCTACAGGAATGATTTTTATTTAAATTAAAATATATTTTGATAGTGACTGTAGATGACACTAGTAAAATCAACCTTTGCTTTTGGCATATAGAAACATACTAGGAACTACTACAGTTGCAGGAGGCCCGTGAAGGTATGAAACAGAGAAACACCTCCCTTTTTCACTTAATTCACATTCCAATGAGTTACAGAAACAGGAGTTAACCCTGAGAGAGTAGCAATTTTCAAGGAAGTGACCTCAGGAACCCCAAGGTCAGACTACCCTAAGGTTGTTTAGTGACGGTGGATAAGGTTTAGGCTTCTATTTCAGTCAGTCCACCAGTTATCGAAGCGTTAAAGATGAGGCTGGGAAAAGAAAGAGGGGGCTTTGGAGGCCATTTCCTCAAGCTTTTAGCATTTGTGGCAGGTTGAGTCACACCAGTCTTTATTAAATGATGCATAATTTAGTGATAAATTGGTTTAGCTCTGCCTGTTACAAGTCAGGCCTGAGGTTTTACAGGGGTCAGAAGAGAGGCACCGTGGCTGTTTCATGTCATTAATTTTCATTCAGCTGCAATACGTAACTACTCTAGCACATGTCTTTCATTAGTGGATACAATGTATGCTTTGTGTGTGAACATCCTTAGATGGTAAAAGCCAATTTAGAGTTTTCTCACCTCCCTTTTATGCTGGTGGATCCCATCAGACCCACATGTGTGTGGAGCTAAAGGCTTTTGTGGTAGGGTCAGGCTCATTTCCCACTTTCACTGCAGCCTGTCCAGCTGATTCAGGCTAGAAGCTCTCTCTGAAGTTAATGGGTGTTGAGAATTGAATGAGACCATAGTGTCAACTTGCCAAACTTTGTCCTCTCTGGAGTTCAGATAGCTCTTGTAATTCCACTTCCTTTATAAAGCTTTCTTTTGCTAAGTGGAAGACAGAGAATGAATTACTTTTTCCCATTAACTCAGATATAAAACCCGGATTTTTGTTTTCTTTCAACACATACACCCCTTGCCCGCCCCCTACTGGTCCAAGTGCTACTAACAATGTGATTAGTTGCTTTTGGTAAGGTTTCTGTGTGCAAGTATTTACCTACATGTTAGTCACTTGTGGGCATTAACACCAGCAATTACTACAAAGCTATGACTTTTAAACACGCGTTGTAGTTTACAGCAACAGTGAACTTGTAAGCATTTTATAAGATAGATGATAATCATGAATGCTGAGTCTCACTCAATCCCTCCACCTCTTACTTAGAATTGTCTTTTCAGCTAAGATTGGGTTTGCTTGGGAAAAGAGTAGTGCAGCTGCAATAGCAAAGGTAGTCTGAGAATCAGTTGGTCACCCATTATGTGCTGAATGCCAATACCCAAATACCTAGTAGAGTGGAAAGAATATGGCTTTGAGTTTGGACCAACAGGGTTCACATCTGGGTGCTGTCATTTGTTGTTGGGTGATGTCGAGTTCAATTTTGATTATACAGACCCCATGTGACAGAATAGAACTTCCCCATGGAGTTTTCTAGGCTGTAATCTTTATAGCAGCAGATCTCCAGGTCTTGTGTCCCACAGAGCAGCTGAGTGGGTTCCAACCACCAACCTTTCCGTCAGCAGCTGAGCGCTTGGTGGTTGCGCCACCACGGCTCCTTCTATCACTTCTTAGGGATGTGATATTGTCATGAGATTATCTGAGTCTCTGGTTTTCCAGTTGAAAAATGGATATACCGCTCTCTCTCCCAGATGTTTGTAAGTGGTTGCTTTAGTTATCTAACGCTGCTATAATATAACAGAAATACCACAAGTGGTGGCATAGTGGTTAAAAGCTATGGCTGCTAACCAAAAGGTCGGCAGTTTGAATCTACCAGGCTCTCCTTGGAAACCCTATGGGGCAGTTCTACTCTGTCCTATAGGGTCGCTGTGAGTCAGAATCAACTTGACACCAATGGGTTGGGATGGCTTTAACAAACAGAAGTTTATTCTCTTACAGTCTAGTAAGCTAGAAGTCTGAATTCAGGACACCAGCTCCAGGAGAAGGCTTTCTCTCTCTGTTGGCTTGGAGGAAGGTCCTTGTTGTCAATCCTCCCCCGGTCTAGGAGCTTCTCAGCTCAAGAACTCCAGGTCCAAAGGACATGCTCTGCTCCTGGCACTACTTTCTTGGTGATATGAGGTCCCCCCGTCTCTGCATGTTTCTCTTTTTTATATCTCAAAAGAGTTTGACTCAAGATACAATCTAATCTTGTAGATTGAGTCCTGCTTTGTTAACATAACTGCCTCTAACCCTGCCTCATTAACATTATAGAGGTAGGATTCACAACACATGGAAAAATCATGTCAGATGATAAAATGGTAGACAATCACACAATACTGGGAATCATGGTCTAGCCAAGGTGACACACATTTTTGGGGGACACAATTCAATCCATAACAGTGGTAATTATGAAAATGTATGTAAATGTGTTCAGGGAGATGCCTAACACACAATCAGCACTCATTCATTTATTCAACAAGTATTTTGATGATTTACTATGTACAGGCACTGTTCTTAGCATGGAGAATATGGCAGTGAATGAAAAAGCCAAAAAAAAAAAAAAAATTCTTACAGTGAAAAAGGAAAGAAAATAAACATAATAAGTAGATCATATTATTGTTGTTGTTGTTAGGTGCCATTGAGATGTTTCTGACTCAGCGACCGCATGTCCAAGGTATGTGAGACATAGTCTCGCCATCCTTGCTTCCAAGAAGCATTCTTGTCGAACTTCTTCCAAGACAGATTTGTTCGTTTTTTTGGCAGTCCATGGTATATTCAATATTCTTTGCCAACACCACAATTCAAAGGCATCAATTCTTCTTTGGTCTTCCTTGTTCATCGTCCAGCTTTCACATGCACATGAGGTGATTGACAACACCATAGCTTGGGTCAGGTGCACCTTAGTCTTCAAGACGACATCTTTGCTTTTCAACGCTTTAAAGAGGTCTTTTACAGCAGATTTGCCCAATGCAATGTGTCTTGATTTCCTGACTGCTGCTTCCGTGAGTGTTGATTCTGGATCTGAGTAAAATGAAATCCTCGACAACTTCAATCTTTTCTCCATTTATCATGATGTAGCTTATTGGTCCAGTTCTGAGAATTTTTGTTTTTCTTATGCTGAGGTGTAATCCATACTGAAGGCTATGGTCTTTGATCTTCTTCAGTAAATGCTTCAAATCTCCTTTACTTTCAGCAAGCAAGGTTGTGTTATCTGCATAATACAGGTTGTTAGTGAGTCTTCTTCCAATCCTGATGCCCCGTTCTTCTTCATATAGTCCAGCTTCTGGAATTATTTGCTCAGCATACAGATTGAATAGGTATGGTGAAAGGATACAACCCTAATGCAGACTTTTCCTAACATTAAACCAGGCAGTATCCCCTTGTTCTGTTTGAAAGACTGCCTCTTGGTCTATGTACAGATTCCTCATGAGCGCACTTAAGTGTCCTGGAATTCTCATCCTTCGAAACGTTATCCATAATTTGTTATGATCCACACAGCTGAATGCCAAAACACAGGTAAACATCTTTCTGGTATTCTCTGCTTTCAGCCAGGGTCCATCTGACATTAGCAATGATACCCCTGGTTTCATGTCCTCTTTTGAATCTGGCTTGAATTTCTGGCAGTTCCCTGTCAATATACCATATATACAATTATATTGTATGTTAGGGTAAATGCTATGGAGAAAAAGTAGGCTAAGTGGTGTAGGGGTCCAAGGTGGCATTTAAACAAAGACTGAAGGAAGTAAGGAATAGCTTTGTAGATATGTGGGGAAGAACATTTTGGAAAGAGGAAAACAGTCAAAGGAAAGGGTGTGCTTGCATGTACTTGGCCAGTGTGGTGGGGCAAGAGTAGTAGAAGATGAGCTAATGGGCTAATTTCACTTAGGACCTTTCCCTATTGGAGGATGATGTCATTTATATGAAATGAAGAGTCATTGGAGGGTTTTGACCAGAGGAGTGATATGATTTGACTTAGTGTCTTAAGTTGAGTACTCCTGGAAATGGCTTTTGAGATGGATAGCTGCCTGCAGTAGATATATTTAGGAATGTTTTCAGGAGCAACACATCCGAAGGAGTGAGGCAAGTAGGTTTGGACAGAGGGAGAAGCTGAAGTACAAGGCAGTTGCAATAGAGGCCTCAGCGGATCCCTAAGGAGTCCTGGAACTGACATGGCTCTTCAGAGTTGTTAAGGGGGTTGGGCTTTTATACTCCCACGCTGCCCAATCATTATTCATATCTCAGGGAAGGGATATCAACTCAGTAAGGCACCTCTCTTTTGCTCAGGGCCATTCTCAGAGAGGGACTCGAATGTAAACCATTGGCAGCCAATGCTCCCAGCTGCGGGGGTAGTGAGTGCCTCATTCCTGAAGGGGGTACACCTCGGTAGTACACCACAGCATCCATTACAGTTAGCTTTTAACAAGATCATGATGGCTATGTTGATAAAAGACCATAGGGGGAAAGGGGGAAAGGAGGAAGACCAATTACTAGGCTATTGCAAAAATCCAGGACAGAGATGGTGGGCTGGGGAAGGTGGGAAGGGGGGGAGGGTGGCAGTGGAGAAGATGAGAAGATATAAGGTTCTGAATACATTTTGAATGGAGTGCTGCCAGGATTTGCTGATGGATTTCGATGTAGGGTGTGAAAATAAAAAAGGAATAAAGGGTAATTTCAAAGTTTTTGGCCTAAACAACTGGAAGGATAGATTGCCATTAAGAAAGATGAGAAAGACTGTAAAAGAAGCAGCTTTTGTGGGTGGGTGGGTTGGGAGCTCCATTTTGGACATGTTGAGTTAGAGATGTCTACCAGACATACAACTGGGTAAGTAGAGTAAGTAGTTGGATATATGAGTCTAATCTGTAGAGGTAATCTTCACAGTCCTTGGCACGTACATGGTATTTAAAATTATGAAACTGGATGAGTTCACCAAAGGCAGTGAATGTAGATAAGTAACAACGGAAGTTCCAGGGATGAGGTTTAACTTCATTTGTCCTGCTGAGTGACTACCTTTATGATTGGTAGTAAGTTACCTCCTTAGAAAAAGATGATCCTGGTCCCCTCCTTTCCTCACCACTATGGTGATTGTCCTTCAGGGAGCTAAATGTGTTTTGCTTCATTTTGTAGGGTTTAAGTTGTGTGCTGGGAGTTAAGAACAGGTAACTAGTTAGGGATCTAAAAAACTAACCTTTGCTTGTAAATATAAATTCCCTTTAAATTATGTATAGGGTTGCTATGACTTGTAATCCACTTGATGGCAGTTGGTTTGTTTGTTTTTGTTTGTTTAAATTATCTATCATCTATTTTCTCTGTCTTTATATGTGTGCGTATATGTATGTGCAAGGAGTCCTGGTGGTGCAATGGTTAAACACTCTACTGCTAACTGAAAGGTCGATAGTTTGAACCCACCAGTGGTTCTGTAGGAGAAAAGACCTGGTGATCTACTCCAGCGAAGATTACAGCCTAGGAAACCCTATGCAGATGTTCTTCTCTGTCTTACAGGTTTTGTATAGACGCCTTTTATTATGTTGAGGAATTTCCCTTCTATATCTATTTTATTGAGATTTTTTATAAGGAACAGGTTTGGACTTTATCAAAAGCCTTTTCTGTGTTGATTGAGATGATCATGTGATTCTTTTATTTATGTGGTGGATTATGTTGATTGATTTTCTAATGTTGAACTATCCTTGCATATCTGGTATGAATTCCACTTGGTTGTGGTGTATTATTTTTTTAATATGATACTGAGTTCTATTGGCTAGAATTTTGTTGAGAATTTTTGCATCTATATTCATGAGAGCCATTGGTCTGTATTTTTCTTTTTTTGTGGTGTCTTTGCCTGGTTTTGGTATCAGGGTTATGCTGGCTTCATAGAATGAATTCAGAAGTATCCCTCCCTTTTCTATGTTCTGAAATAGTTTGAACAATACTGGTGCAAACTCTTCTCTGAATATTTGATAGAATTCTCCAGTGAAGCCATCTGGGCCAGGGCTTTTTTTTTGTTGTTGTTGGGAGGTTTTTTTCATTACCTTTTCAATCTCTTCCCTTGCTATGAGTCTGTTCCGATTTCTGACCTCATATCCATTTCCTCTAGGTTTTCAAATTTGTTGGAGTATAGTTTTTCACAGTATTCTGTTATGATCCTTTTTATTTCAGTTGAATCTGTTGTAATGTCCCCCATTTTGTTTCTTATTTGGGTTATTTGCATCTTCTCTTGCTTTTCTTTTTTCAGTTTGGCCAGTGGTTTATCGATTTTGTTGATCCTTTCAAAGAACCAGCTTTTGGTTTTTTTGATTCTTTCTATTGTTTTTCTATTTTCTATTTCATTTATCTCTGCTCTGATCTTTATTATTTCCTTTCTTCTAGTGGCTATGGTTTTCTTGTGCTGTTCTCTTTCTATTTGTTTGAGTTGTATAGCTAATGTTTTGATTTTGTCCCTCTCTTCTTTTTTGATGTGTGCATCTATTGCTATAAATTGACCTCTGAGCACTGCCTTTGCTGTGTCCAGAGGCTTTAGTTTGATGTGTTTTCATTCTCATTTGAGTCTAGGAAATTTTTTATTCCATCTTTGATTTCTTCTATTAGCCAGTGGTTTTTAAGCAAGGTGTTATTCAGTTTCCCAGTACTTGATTTTTTTCCCTTGCTCTTCCTGTTATTAATTTCTACTTTGATGGCATTGTAATCAGAGAAAGTGCTTTGTATTATCTTAATGTTTTGGATTTTGTTGAGGGTTGCTTTGTGGCCTAAGACGTGGTCTATTCTGGAGAATGTTCTATCTGTGTTGCTGCTGTTGGGTGGAGTGTTCTATATATGTCTATGAGGTCAAGTTGGTTGATTGTGGCCTTTAGATCATATGTATCTTTGTTGACTTTTTTCCTAGATGTTCTATCCTTACTGAGAGTTGTGTGTTTAAGTCTCCTATATTATTGTGGAACTGTCCATTTCTCTTTTCAGTGCTGTTAGAGTTTGTTTTATGTATTTTGGAGCCCTGTCATTAGGTGCGTAGACATTTATTATGGTTATGTCCTCATGGCGTATTGTCTCTTTAATCATTATATAATGAATTTCCTAGTCTTTTATAGTGGATTTTGTTTTAAAGTGTTTTTAATCTGAGATTAGTATTGCTACTCCTGCTCTTTTTTAGTAGCTCTTTGCTTGATGTATATTTTTCCATCCTTTAATTTTTAATATATTTTTGTCTTTGATTCTATCTTGGTCATCTAGTGCTGCTATAACTGAAATACCACAAGTGGATGGCTTTAACAAAGAGAAATTCATTCTCTCACACTCTAGTAGGCTACAAGTCCAAAAACAGGGCATCAGCTCCCGGGGAAGACTTTCTCTTTCTGTAGCCTCTGGAGGAAGGTCCTTATCAACAATTTTCCCTTCGTCTGGGATCATCTCAGTGCAGGAACCTCAGGTCCAAAGGACATGCTCTGCTTCCGGCGCTACTTTCTTGGTGGTATGAGGTCCCCCTGTCTCTCTGCTGCCTTCTCTCTTTTATATTTCAGAAGAGATTGGTGTAAGACACTAATCTTTCAGATCTCATCAATATAATTGCCACTAATCCATCCATTACATCATAGTGATAGGATTTACAACACGTAGGGAAACCACATCAGATGACAAAATGGTAGACAATCATACAACACTGGGAATCATGACCTAGCCAAGTTGACAGACATTTTTGGGGGACACAATTCAATCCATGACAGATTCTAAGGTGTGTCTCATGTAGACAGTATACTGATGGGTCCTGTTTTTGTTAATCCATTCTGTCACTCTCTGTCTCTTTATGGGTGCATTTAAGCCATTTACATTCAGTGTGATTATTGATAGGTGTGAGTTTATTGCAGTCATTTTGTAGTGCTTTATTTTTTATATTTTATTGTACTTCAGGTGAAAGCTTACAGAACAAATAGTTTCTCATGAAACAGTAGTATACTGTTGTTTTATGACATTGGTTAACAACCCCACAACATATTAACCCTCTAAATTCTCAACCTTTTTTTTTTGGTGAAAATACACATAGCCAAAGATACACCATTTCAAAAATTTCTGCATACATAGTTCAGTGACATTGACTACTCTCTTCCAATTGTGCTGTTATTCTCACTTAAGATGAAGGCTTACAGAACAAAATAGTTTCTCATTTAACAGTTACTAC
>NW_004443953.1:13334966-13360343 GCF_000243295.1 Trichechus manatus latirostris | reverse complement strand
GTGTTTGGCTGAGTTCTTTATCTCTTCATTTGATGTTTTAGGGTTTCAGGATTGTTGTATTCTCTGTTTGGCTTAGTTTTTTGGATCTTTGTTGTGGAGGGATGCCATGGTGCTTCTGCCTAGAGCGCCATTTTGCCGGAACTGTAGTGCTTTTTTTGTGGTGGTGTTTTTTTTTGCTCTTTTTACTCTTCTGTGCTGAATTCCTTTTGTTTGTGGGTTTTTTTTTTAGTTTCTTTTGTTTTTGTAGATTTTGTGTTTACTGAGACTTTGATTTTCTTCTTTATTTTGTTGAGTAAATTTGTTAACTTCCTTGTTAGTTACCTTGAAATTGATCCTTACCATCCTAAGTTTGAATCAGTCTTTTTTTACTTGATAACACCTTGACTTCCTCTCCATTTGAAAGTTCTATACCTATACCGTTAATTCTCTCTTTTACTGTTCTGATCTTGTTGTCATTTAGAGATTAGTCTCTCTGGTTCCCTTTTGTAAATTTTTTAGTTTTGTTTTATTCTTGAGAGTTCATTATCTAGATTGGTATCTGGCTGATATTGTCTTATGTGCTAGATTCAGGTTGTTGTCTCATGTTGTTGCTTCTCGAACTGAAGGACTCCCTTCAATAATTCTTGTAAGTTTGGTTTGGTTTTTACATATTCCTTTAATTTTTATTTATCTGGAAATGTCCTAATATCACCATTGTATTTGAGCAAGAGTTTTGCAGGATATATTATTCTTGGTTGGTGTTTCAGTCATCTAGTTCTGCTCCAACAGAAATACCACAAGTGGATGGCTTTACAAAGAGAAATTTATTCTCTCACAGTACAGTAGGCTACAAGTCCAAATTCAGGGCATCAGCTCCAGGGGAATGCTTTCTCCATCGTCTCTGGAGGAAAGTACATGTTGTCAGTCTTGCTTTTGTCTAGGAGCTTCTCTGCGCAGGAACCTTAGGTCCAAAGGACTTGCTCTGCTCCCGGTACTGCTTTCTTGATGGTATGAGGTTCCCATGTGTCTCTGCTTGCTTCTCTCTTTTATATCTCAAAAGAGATTGCATTAAGACACTGATCTTGTCAACCTCATCAGTATAACCTCATCACAGTGGTAGAATTTACAACACATGAGGAGATCCTGTATAATCTCATCATAGTGATAGAGTTTACAACACATAAGGACATCACATCAGATAAACAATCATACAATACCGGGAATCATGACCTAGCCAAGTTGCTACACACTTTTTTTAGGGACACAATTCAATCCATGACAGTTGGTAATTTTTTTCTTTCAAGATTTTATATATGGCATCCCATTGCCTTCTTGCCTACATAGTTTCTGCTGAGTAATCAGAGCTTAGTCTTATTGTTTCCCTTTTGTATGTCACTTTTCATTTTTCTCCAGCTGTTCTCAGGATTCTTTTTTTGTCTTTGGTTTTAGCGACTGTGATTATGATATGTCTTGTTTTTTTTCTTTTGGGGTCTATCCTATATGGATAGAAGTTTGTTGAGCTTCTTGGGTGGCTGGCTTTTTGTCTTTCACGATATTAGGGAGGTTTTCTGTCAGTAAATCTTCAATGATCCTTTCTGCATTTTCCGTTTTCTCCTTCTGTTCTGCAACTCTCATCACACAGAAATTTTTGCTTTTGATTGTATCTCACGTCGTTCTAAGGATTTCTTCATTTTCCTTAATTCTTTTCTCTGATTTTTCCTCAAATAAACTGGTATCCAAGCATTTGTCTCCAATTTTGTTGATCTTGTCCTCCATTGTTTCAAATTTTCTCCTGAAAACTATTGCACTGTCCATTTCTGAAATCTGGTTGTTTATCTTTTGGATTTCTAATTGCTGTTTTTGTATGATTTATTTTGATATTTTGTTCCTGTATTATTTTCTTGAATTTTTCCATTCTTTTGTCTGTTTTTTCCATGATTTTGTTTGTGTTTTCTATGATTTTGTCTATTTTTTCCTCATTTTTGTCTGCATTTTCCTTCATCTGTTGGAGAAACCTGAATATTAGACTTTTGAATTCCCTCTCAGGTAGTTCCAGTGTCTTTTCTTATAGCAGAAAGTCATCTGCTGTTTTATTTTGGTTTCTTTCTGGAGCCATCCTCTCCTGTTTTTTTTAAAATATGTTTTGATACTGTTTGCTGTCTCTGGGACATTCGGGAATTATTTTCTTCATTTATTGATTGTAGATTTGATTGCTTTGTTCTGCTTTTTTGTTTTATTTGGTTTTGTCTGAGCAGGCTGGCTGGGTGTGTTTTGTTGCTGCTCACCTGTGGGCATGATACTTCTTATCACCTTGTCCTGGTGGGCAGGGCTGGTCACTCAGCCATGGTGAAGCAGGGTGGGTCCAGCAGGGGTGGAGGGGTGGGGATGCATAGTTTGTGACACGAACTGAGGGCAACAAGGTAGGCCTGAGGGGAAGTGCATGGCAGGGTCCCGGGGAGTGCATCAGTACTGATTGGGGGCATGGCACTACCTAGGAGGGAAAGGAGAGGATGTGATGTGCAGAGCTAAATGGGTGGGTAAAAGAAGAGAAAGAAGAGAGAGAAACAAAAGTAAAAAAAAGCACACATACAAAAAGCAAAAAATGAAGTAAGAAAAAAATAAAAATAAAGTAAATAAAATGGTGGTGTTGTAGGTTTAGGCTGGTGGGGTTGGAGCAGACCCAGTGGGACCTTGTTCTGGTGGCTCTCTAGCCAAGAAGTGTGGCTTGGCCTGTTGAGAAGGGACATGTGTGGTGCATGTGATTAGGTGGGTGGGAGAAAGGAAAGGAAAGAGGGGAAAGAGAGAGAAGAAACCAGCAATCAAACAAAATAAATAAATAATAATTAAAAAAAATTTAAAAGCAACAACAACAACAATGAAAATGTGATGTTGGGGGAGCCAACTATTGGGGTCAGGGTGGAAATGGGGTGATGATGAGCTGATGTCTCTCTCACCAGGTGGCAAAGTATGGCATGTCAGGAAGGGGTGGATGTAGCATAGGGCCTAAGTGGGAGGAAGAAGGAAAAAGAGAAGGGGAAAGATAAAGAAAAATTAAAATTATGATGCTGAGGGTGCTGGCCTGTGGGGAGGCCATGTGTCAGAGACTCTTCAGCCAAGCAGTACAGCACAGACTACCAAGAAGTTGGGGGTGGTGCACAGGGCTGAGTGGCTGGGAGAAAGGAAAGGAAGGAAGGGAGACAGAGAAGAAACAATAACAAACAAACAAAAAAACAAAACAAAATGAACAAACAATAAATAAATAAAATGGCACTGAAGAAGCTGGTCCGTGATAGCGATGTAGACCCAAGGATCCCTTGTGCAGTGACTCTCTAACTGAGTGTGCACCTTGGCCTCTCCAGAAGGTGGTGCACAGGGCTTGATGGGCGGGAGAAAGGAAAGGAGAGAGAGAAGAAACAGAAAAAAAGGAGAGAAAAAAAAAAAAAGAACAAAGCAATCAAACCAAAAAAATTACAGCCCATCAAGAAGGGGAGAGGATGGTACACAGGGCTAGCTGGGCAGGAGAAAGGAAAGGAAGGAAGGGAGAGAGAGAAAAGCAACAACAACAACAAAAAAGCCAAAAAAACACAATATCAAAAAAGAAACAAAAACCATCCAACCAAACAAACAAACAAAAAAATGGCACTGAAGGAGCCAGCCAGTGAGGGTGGGGTGGAGCCTGGTGCGGTGAGTTGGTGTCTCGCTGACCAAGCAACCATTGTTCCATGGAAAGCAGTGGAGGCCGAGTAGAAGAAAGACAGATGAGGTGTGGGAAAGTGCGAATCCCTGGTTACCAGGTGCTCTGTTTCCTGCTGGGAGCTCCATGGAGTTGCATTCCTGTACTCCCTGTCCACAGTTCTAGGTGGCTGAGGCCCAAGATGGCAAATCTGGGTAATGGTGAGCTGGTATCTCTACGGCCGAGTGACTGTGGCCTGTTGGAAAGCAGTGGAGGCCTTGTACAGGGAAGAATGGTGGGGGATGGGAAAGCATATATCTCTGGTTACCAGATGCTCTGTCTCCTGTTGGGAGCTCCGTGAAGCTGCCTTCCTGTACTCCCTGTCTGCATTCTTTGGTGGCTGTAGTACACGATGGCAAATCCGGCCATGTTAGCTGGTAGGGGATCTCCACTCCATAGCTCTCTTCATTCTCTGTCAGTTTCTTATTCCATCTGGTGCTTAATCGAGTTCTTTATTCTTTCATTTGGTGCTTAGGGCTCCAGGACTGACATTTGTATCTGTTTTACTCAGTTTTTCAGGTCTTTGCTTCCAAAGGATGGCATGGTGCTTCTGTCTATAGTGCCATGTTGGCTCTGCTTCCTTTCTGTTCTATAGGGTCGATATGTGTTAGAATCGACTGAATGGCACACAACAACATGTGTCTGTCTGTGTGTAAATATATACATATATTTATATGGAACAATATACTATATTTTTATGCAAATAATGCATTCCTTCTACATTTGTTTGCCATCCCCTCCTTCCCCTCACTGAGGTATTCTCGTAAGCACTGCTGTGCCAATTTTATTTTTACATATTCTTGCTGCTGTTATAAATACAAAGAAGTGATAGAATTGTTATAAATTTGCCCGGTCCTCTGGGGTAATTTTACCACTTTGTGAACATGAGACTTACACCATAATAGCTAAAGGCCACAACCTCCCATTTAAATAATCATTCCATTTCACTTCATAATTGAGAATGCATGAGATTTAAAGTCAGTGGATAAAGATAATATCTACAAACTTATTCATGTTTTTATTAGGTGTACTTTGCAGCTTCTTTACATTATCTATATGTATGTGGGGACTGTGCTGAAAGCTATCCAGTCAACCCATGCTTGTCAATGTTAATGATGCTGAAAGTGGACTGTGTAATTCACAAAAATGATTTTGGTTTGAATTTTAGTTTAAGTTAGTGACATTTAGTTCTGTAGATGGATTATTTGCTACTGGGTACTTTTTTTTTTGTAATGGAATTAAGTGCCTTCTGGGTGAGGATTTGGGTTTTCTTTAAGCATCTGTTTTGGCAATTGCTATTTCTGGCCTTCTAAAACAATTAAACATTGTATAGTTCAAGAAATTCTGAAAACAGATAAATGCCTGAGTCAGTGGACCAAAGTGGTTAGGACTATGGGGTTTTGAATTAATTTTAATTCCTGGTTTTGGCCATGTATTAGCAATGTGAACTTAGGCAAGTTACTTCTCCCTAGGACTCAGTTTTCTTGTCTTAAAGATGGGAATAATAATATCTTCTTCATAAGAGTGTTTCTCATAGGATTAAGTAAGGGAATGTATGTGATCCCAGTGCTTGGAACATAGTAAGTACTCAAAAAATGGTGGCTCTAATGACAACTACCAATATCCGTCCATAATAGCTAGGCTAGGAAATAGAAACCTCAACACTTATAAGAGAATCTTCCTCATTTATGCCCTTGTACTCCTTTATTTTAAGAATCCATTTATCAAGCCATCAGCATTCTGCTGCCAGAACAATTTATAAGCCAATTAACCCTGGTAGCTAGACACTTTCAGCAGCTTAACATTGTCACACAAGTCACAGACAGCACAGGGAAGGAAGAGTGCAGGGCCTCTAGAGCCACATTATTCACCAGCCCCTCTGTCATAAAATGTGCTACGTCTGTGAAGCATCCCTTGGTTATATTTTTATTTCACAGCACCTTGCAATGACCATTTTGCAGAATAATGATGCTCCCCTTATCAGCTCATCTTCTGCCAGTCAGTAATTTATCTGAACGAGTTCTTTCAGCCTTAATATACAGTACAGGTCTAGGTGAGGCATTGACTGTAATAACTGGGCCATGGTTTGGCAGACAGGATTTAAAGTACCCATTTCTTAAACCACTGAAATGTCTGTTAAGCAAAGTTCGCTATTTTCTGGAAGAGAAAACATCTGGAACTGAAAACATCTGGAACTATGTACAAATGGTTTCCAAACGAAAATGCACCTTTGAATTTGTGCTAAAATTTGAATGCTGAAGTTCATTTGGAAGTCTGGCTAGTATGCATATTTAATCCTGTGTTTTTTTGTTTGTTTTATGTCTTAGAAATGATGCTTCATAGAAAGGAAGCCTGGTATAATAGAACCAGGGGTGTTTAGTAACTTTGGAAACAAAACTAAACTAAATATAACTCTTTCCTATCCCCATCTTTTTTTATATACTCAGGTGAGTAATTGCTACCAAGAAGACTTCTTCAAGGAAAAGTTTAATTTTATTCCCTGACTCTGGTCCCTATACCAATTTAAAATACATTGTAAAATTCTTGAGATAATGCTGACCACTTAAGTAACCATCCCTATGTTTATTGATGAGTGCCAAGAATAAGTGCAAAGCAAAATATTTGCTCACTATGTTAAAAAGCTGTAGTTTCCATTGTTTTGGGGGCTAAGGGAAATGGAAATTGCAGGGAGATAAAAAGAGCAATTTATTATTGGGGGTGTGAGTCACTTCCCCACATTCCTGCATCTCCTCTCTTCAGAGGACAGTTTGAAAACCTCTGTGTAGACAAAAAATTTAACTTTATTTGCTGCCTTTGCCTTTCTCCCATACTTTTTACGTCAGCCTGCTGTTAGCATGGGAAAATTGAATGGGATTTCCATCTAAGCGTAAAATATTTCAACTGCTTGTGTCAACTCTTATATCATGGGGGCCATGCTGGCCATTGTCATGATTAATAAAAGCCACTCAATTTCTAAATATTTCCACAAAGGAGCTTGTTAGTGCTGTTTATATGCATAACTTTTATATGATCCTTAAGCCAATTTCAGCGAATAATTTTATGCTTCCAATATTCTTACCTTGACCCCCCCACCTTTCTTTCAGGCTTCCTAATATAGAAACTCAGGAACAGCCAATTAAATATGCTACTTGGATCTTGGTTTTCTTTAAAGAAATGATCAGCTCCTCTGTCTCTCACTCCCTGTGGCTAACCTTTGGTTTCTTTTGGGTCTGTGATCAAGCTTAATAGAACAATGGATTCATGAATTACAACTGTGAGATTAAAGGACAGGCTCTCACTGTCAAGGCAAAGGGCAGTGACTTAGAGCATTTGCCAGTGTATGAAATCCATGACAACACACACACACTTGGTGGGCTGTAGTGCAACCACAATTAATAATGAAGGTGGGTTTCCCAAGGGAAAACATATCATGGCTGTATTTACCAGCTGAATGGATGGAGTTTCCTGTACTCCAAGGAGACTGTGACTTAGCTCTGAAGACCAACATGTGTGATTCTGATAGGGAAAAGATGCTTTTCAGAAATGGGAATCTAGGAAAATAGCTATTTCTCTGTGCTGTAGAGACTTGGGTACATGTTCAGCAGCTTTTGTTTAAACTGATAACTTTTGAGAAAAGTTTTAAGGCAGCTTTTGCTCAGGGGTGAATACCATTATGAATTCAACTAGCAATTGAGGTATAAATAATTCACTTTTGAACATTTTCTAATTAGCTGAGACATAAATACTGGATCAAGGGTTTCACTTCCATTGGGTTTCACACTTTGCATTTGTTCCCCCTCTGATACAAGTAAAACACTCCTGAATATATTCAAGCATATGTGTGTGTGTAAACGCAAATGGTCACGTAGGTAGGAGTATCAATGCTATGTCCAACCTCAAAAAAAAAAAAAAAAAAGGCTAAAAAATTAATGAGCAGGGCAACCCTGTTATGAATCCTAACTGTTTCCTGATGAGATAAACAATGACTCTTAATTAGAAGCTAAATTTTTTTAATTAAGATGATTCTGCAGTAATTATCTCAGTTGTCTGCTTCACTGGATTTTAATGAAAAAGATTGATCACGTATAAAACTAGTAGCATAATTAAACATTCAGGGCTTCACTGGACACTGAGGTGCAAGTAATGTGATTAAACACTGAAGTACATTCCTTAACAAAGAATTTTCTCCAGTCAAGTCTAGCCTGGTGTCAGTAAGCTTCATTTTTACGAGAAGATAGAACATCTTAAGATAAAAACAGGTTCAGCCACCACTGGCTCACTTACACAAAAATATTAATTGAATATCTACAATGTGCCCTTGTGATACAGTGGCATAATGCATGGTATTTGGAATTTAGACACACTTGGGTCAAAGACTCAATTTCTTTATTTAGCTGACTGGGATATTGGGAAAGCTTTATATCCTCTTGGAGCATCAGTTGGTCCATCTGTAAAATGGGATAGATCAGGTTTATTTATGTGGTTGTTACGAGTTTGCAATTGATTCAGCGCCTGTTCAGCACTTATCACAGTGCCTGGTACTGAGCAGATGCTCTACAAATAGTGGCTATCATTACAATGGGCTCAAACACAACGATTGTGAGGATGGCACAGGACTGGGCAGTGTTTTGTTTTGTTGTACGTAGGGTCGCTGTGGGTCAGAATCGACTTGAAGGCACCTAACAACAACAACATCATTACAATAGAGGAGCCCTGGTGGCTCATTGTTAAGCACTCAGCTGCTAACTGAAAGGTTGGCAGTTTGAACCCACCAGCCGCTCCAGGGGAGAAAAGATGTGTCAGTTTGCTTCAGCAAAGATTTACAGCCTGGAAACCCTGTGGGGGCAGTTCTACTCTGTCCTATAGGGTCATTACGAGTCAGGATGGACTTGATGGCAGTGGGGTTTTGGATCATTACAATTCCTTTTACTTTCATGAGTGTTCTGTAATTTTCTCTCAGTCAGTCAGAAAGTGCGATCTGTAGATTTCCATCAGTTTACAACAAACTTAAGCAAAGAGAGAGAGAGGAAAAAAGAGATAGCGATAGGCAGTATTGGGGATTTAAAAACATGATGATATTATCAATTCTCTTTGAATCAGTAGTAGGCAGATGTTAGAAGCTGAACAAGTAAATATTTTCAAATCTGGAGGAAACTTTTTTGTCTTACGATTTCCTGAAAATGCAGGGTAATTGACTTCCAGAAGTGTTCCATTTTCTTACTTGTTTTAGGATGCAGAGTTTAATTTCTTGATAAGCCAGAATCAATCCACATTATCTTCTCCAGTCTCTGTTGGTCAAAAATACTTGTTTGCCAGGAGGTTGGTGTGAGTTAAGAGTATGTGCAGTGTATTGGATGGATTAATTTGCCCTAGGTACATAATATATTGAATGGATTAATTCATGCTAGGTATAGCGTCATCATAAGTCAGAGTCAACTCAATGGCAATGGGTTTGGTTTTTTGGTTTAGGTACATAGACATGTCCTAACTTTATAACCTGCTTTCCTTGGCATTATCCTGTAACCATCTGAGCTAACCACATATAGACAGAACCTACATGGTGCTGACTCTGGGCGTGAATGCAGAAAAAATTCATTAATAATTCAGGCAGGCTGATGTTAATCACCAAGCACTTTATAGAGCACAAAAGGAGTTGCAGACCATTTGGACCATGAGGTGGCCAAATTTTTGTATCAATGAGGTGCTAAGGCCGCCTTAAAAAATTGATAATATGAGTGAGCACTTTGTTTGAAGCCAGAGGGACCTGGCTTTGAAACTTAGATCCTTGATTTACTAGTGGTGGGATAACCTTGTGCAAGATACCCTTTCTGAGTCTGTTCTCTCATCGGCGTAAAAGGGACTCCGGCATCTAAACCAAGTGAGAATCAAATGTAATAGTGGATGCGAAAATGAGAAATCATGCAAAGCATGATTCATTCCTATATTTATGTGTCCACTTATTAAACACACACCATATCTAAATACTGTACTAACCCAAACCAAACCTGTTGCCATCGAGTCGATTCTGACTCATAGCGACCCTACAGGGCAGAGTAGAACTTGCCCTACAGTGTTTCCAAGGAGCAGCTGGTAAATTCGAACTGCCGACCTTTTGGTTAGCAGCTGAACTCTTAACCACCGCTCCACAAGGCTCCAAATACTGTACTAGGTGATCGGAATTTATACGTATAAGATTTCAGTCTAATGGGAGAGATGTATACCAAAAAACAAAATGAGCAAATAAATGAAAAATAAACCCGCTGCCGTCAAGTAGATTCCAACTCATAGCAATTCTGTAGGACACATTAGAACCCATAGGGTTTCCCAAGCTGTAAATCTTTACGGAAGTAGACTGCCATATCTTTCTCCCATGGAGGGTCTGGTGGGCTCAAACCACTAAGCTTTCGGTTAGCAGCCTAGTGCTTTAACCACTGTACCACCAGGGCTCCTGAGGGATGTATAAGTGAACAAAAAATTACCATCCAGTGTGATAAATGTTGGTCTAACAGTATGCCTGGTACATTTTGGAAGCCCAGAGAAAACTTAATCCAGACTGAAGAGTCAGGGCCTGCTTTCTGAGAGATTCACACTTGATGTGAATTATGAATGTAGACATTAGCTTGGGGACTCAAGGCAGCAAGGGCATCCTGGGCAGAGGAAACTGTTGGAATAAAAGCTTGGAGGTTTGCAAAAAAGGGCATGATAGGGAAAGAGCTTTGGGAGGGATGGGGCAGGTAGAGTGGCAGAAGGCATGAACACTTGAACATAATGCTGAGGTTTTTAGGTATTGTAAAAGGGCTTAAGCTATTTGCAGGCTATGATCAGATTTACATATTGGGAAGATTACTTTGGTAGCACTGTAGAGGCTGGATGAGAAGGGAGAGACTGGTGACAAGGGAGAAAAATTGTGAGATGCATTTATGCTACATTTTTTGGTACCATATAGTATGTGCCAGTTTATTAAATGCTGGTGGAAAAAGTGATATAAAATATGATCCCTGGCCTTAAGAAGCTTATAAAATATTGCATCATAAATATACAGGTTTGCAACACTCACAGTGACCAGGTGAGAAGTGATAAAGAGCTGAACTAAGGCTGTGGCAGTAGAGATGGATAGGAGGGGATGGACTTGAGGTACTTGTTTATAAATGGAGAAGTAATTATAAATCTAATTAGTTGGAGGGGGGAAGGTTTTCTTCCTGGGCATCTTGGACCACCCAGTTTATGGTGCACACTGTGATCCCCACCCAGAATTTTATAATGATTCCACTAAACTTGAAACTGAGAATTGTACCTGGCTGTTTGGGGGCTCCTTGTACCATTAGGAAGCCCTGGTGGCAAAGTGGTTAAGAGCTCAGCTGCCAACCAAAAGGACGGCAGTTTGAATCTACCAACTGCTCCTTGGAAACCCTATGGAGCAGTTCTACTCTGTCCTATAGGGTCTCTATGAGTCAGAATCAACTTGACACCAAAGAGTTTGGTTTTGGTTTTGCGCTTTAGAGCTCTCTAGGTGGTGCAAAAGGTTTGCAGTTGACTACAACCTAAAGGTTGGTGGTTTGAACCTACCCAGTGATGCCATGGAAGAAAGACCTGGCAATCTGTTTTCATAAAGGTTACAGCTTTGGAAACCCCATAGGGCAGTTCTTCTCTGTTCTATAGGGTTGTTATGAGTCAGAACTGACTTGAGGGCAACGTGTTTGGTTTTTTCCTAACAGGAGTTACTGTGGCCAGCTCATTAATATTCATCCACCAATTAATCCATTCATTACAGAATAACAAAAAATAATGATTTTAGAAGAGACCTAGAGGGGAAATTGACATCACCTAGAGACTGAGGTTTCTAAAACTGGCCGGCAGTGTCTAAAGTGACTTGGCAAATTTATCTTTGAATGGAGTTGCTAAACTTAACATTGAGTTGCTACCCTGTTGAACGTTTGAGATTGTGCATGTGGTGGTTGGATTATATGGAGGGGGTACTCTAACCTTTGGATTACAGGCACATTATATGCACAACACAAGGGAATCAAGCCATACTTAATCAACTAGGAAAGTCCATGAGATTTAGCTATGAAGGTGGTGGGCCAGTTGCCAGAAACTCTGCTCCTGAGATGGTAGAGACAGCCATGTTCCAAGGAAGTTCTGCTTGGCTTCTACCCTGCATGGCAGTGGGTATCTGCGTACAGGATGATGCTACTGTTCCATTTTTCTCTCTCCTTTTCTGGTATAGGTCTCCTTTGAGGAAAGACTGTGGTGCATATCCCCATTCTACTTATGAGTGTGTTAGCTAACACTGTCTGCATACCAGGATAGTGATTTCCAGTAATTTTACCATTTTATATGAAAAATTTTTGAGTAATTGATGGTAGATGATTCATTCTTTAAATGTTTCTAGTATTTGGAGACATAATTTAGACTTACTTGGGATGGAAAATACCAGTACCAGAGAATTCTCTATATTTTGTCAGTTAAGAAGTCAGTTAATTTTCATTATGTTAATATGGAAAATCATAACCTGTTCATTTTTTTTCTCACCAAGGTATTTTATAAGTATTTTACATAATTTATTTTGCAAAACAGAATATCCTGGTTAATTATCCTCCTTCTGTACATATTAGCAAATGAGATGGCAGATGGGGTGTGAGTGACTATTTTTCATTAGTACTTAATTGAAATGAAGGTTTTTATTTATTAATATGAAAAGATCACTGGTTTGTAATTATAAATTAAAGAAGCACACGAATCTTTTATTAATGTGCAGAACTGAGGATTTATTCATAAAAATGTGTCTACCATTAATATAACTCATAACAATGGTACTGTTTGAAAGGAACAACCAGTGGAAATGTGTATCTCCCATTAGTTTGTGAATTCCCTGAGGCAAAGAATAGTGTCTTTTTCACTTTGCACATAGTAGGCTTTTTAGGCTGGGTTCTCTAGAGGAGCAAAACCAGTGAAGTATATATATATACATATATATATAAATATATATATATATAAATATGTAGAAAGAGATTTATTTCAAGGAAATGGCTCACAAAATTATGGGGCCAGTGAGTCTCAAATCCGTGGGTCAGATGGCAGGCTGCTAGCTCACAGGGTTGCTGGTTGCAGAAACTGGCGAATCCAAAATCTGCAGGTCAAGAGGTAGACTGAAGGCTTCTCACATCCCAACAACTGGAAGTTAGATGGGATGAGTACAGGATCGAGAGAGAGAGAGAGTTTTACCAGAACATTCGTTTATATATTGGATGCAGGCCACACCCCAAGGAAACTCCTTTTTCAACTGATTGGCTACATCAGATCACACAATGGAGGATGCCAAACCACTGAGGATCATAGTCTAACCAAGCTGACACATAACATTACCCATCACACTGGGCATTCAATAATTTTTGCAGAAATGAATTACTCTAAGTTATAATTATCTGTTTATCATCATGGAATCACACTTAGGAGTCTAAGAATTGACATTCAAATTCTTTGCATAGTTTGTAGCCAATCTGCTTTGACCTGGGTGGTTGGTTAATACGAGATTTGAATTTGTGTTTTTTCATACCTCACTTCCCTTTTTCTGTTTCTTCAAGCACAGACATACCTCAGAGATATTGTGGGTTTGGTTGAGTCATACAAATATTTTTGTTTCCCAGTTAGGTTTACACTATATAAAAGTTATGTTTATACAATATGGTAGTCTATGAAGTGTGAATAGCATTATGTTTAAAAAAAAATGTACACACCTTAATTAAAAAATACTTCATTGCTAAAAAATGCTAACCATCATCTGAGCCTTCAGTGAGTTGTAATCTTTTTGCTGATGGAGGTCTTGCCTCAGTGTTGACAGCTGCTAATCGATCAAGGTGGTGGTTGCTGAAGGTTGGGGTGGCTGTGGCAATTTATTAAAATAAGATAACAATAAAGTTTACCACATCAATTGATTCTTCCTTTCACAAAAGATTTCTCTATAACATAAGATGCTATTTGATAGCATTTTACCCACAGTAGAACTTCTTTCAAAATTGGAGTCAATCTTCTCAAACCTTGCCGCTGCTTTATCAACTAAGTTTATATAATATTGTGAATCCTTTGTTGTCGTTTCAACAATGTTTACAGCATCTTCACCAGGAGTAGATTCTATCTCAAGAAAGCACTTTCGTTGCTCATCTGTAAGAAGTAACTCCTCATCTGTTAAAGTTTTATCATAAGATTGCAGCAATTCAGTCACATCTTCAGGCTCTACTAATTCTAGTTATCTTGCTATTTCCACCACATCTGCAGTTACTTCCTCCACTGAAGTTTTGAACCCCTGAAAGTCATCCATGAAGGTTGGAATCCGCTTCTTCCAAACTCCTGTTAATGTTGATATTTTGACCTCCTCCCACGAACCATGAATGTTCTTTATGACATCTAGAATGGTGAATCCTTTCCAGAAGGTTTTCGATTTACTTTGCCCAAATCCATCAGAGGACTCACTATATATGGCAGCTATAGTCTAATGAAATGTATTTTTTAAATAATAAGACTTGAAAGTTGAAATTACTACTTTATACATGGGCTGCTGAATGAATGTTGTGTTAGCAGCCATGAAAATGGCATTAATCTCCTTGGGTGACCAGGTGCATTGTCAATGAGCAGTAATATTTTGAAAGGAATCTTTTTTTCTGAGAGTAGGTCCAAAAACCAGACCCATTGCTGTCGAGTTGATTCTGACTCATAGCGACTCTATAGGACAGAGTAGAACTTTCCCATAGGATTTCCAAGGAGTGGCTGGTGGATCTGAACTGCCAACCTTTTGTTTAGCAGCCAAGCTCTTAACCACTGTGCCACCAGGTCTCCATAGGTCTTAACAGCAGGCTTAAAATATTCAGTAAACCATGTTGTAAACAGATGTGCTGTCATCCAGGCTCTGTTACTCCATTTATAGAGCACAGTTGGAGTAGATTCAGCATAATTTTTAATGGCCCTAGGATTAGGAATGGTAAATGAGCATTAGTTATGAAAGTCCTGGATAGCATCTTCTTCCAGTATAAGGCTGTCTCATCTATATTGAAAATCTGTTGTTTAGTGTAGCCACCTTCATCTATTATCTTAGCTAGATCTTCTGGATAATTTGCTGCAGCTTCCACATCAGCACTTGCTGCTTCATCTTGTACTTTTGTGTTATGGAGATGGCTTCTTTCCTTAAACCTCATAAAGCAACCTCTGCTAGCTTCAAACTTTTCTTCTGTAGCTTCGTCACCTCTCTCAGCCTTCATGGAATTGAAGAGAGTTAGGGCTTTGCTCTGGATTAGGCTTTGGCTTACGGGAATGTTGTGGCTACTTTGATCTTCTATCCAGACCACTAAAACTTTCTCCATATCAGCAATAAGGCTATTTTGCTTTCTTATTCATGTGTTCACTGAAGTAGCACTTTCCATTTCCTTCAAGACCTTTTCCTTTGTTTTTACAACTTGGCTAACTTTTTGGTACAAGAAGCCTACCTTTTGGCTATCTCAGCTTTCGGCTTGCTTTCCTCACTAAGTTTAATCATTTCTAGCTTTTGATTTAAAGTGTGACTCTTCCTTTCACTTGAACACTTAGAGGCCATGTAGGGCTATTAATTGGCCTAATTTCAACATTGTCAAGTCTCAGGGAATAGGGAGTCCCAAGGAGAGGGAGAGAGATGGGGGAATGGCTGGTTTGTGGAGCAGTCAGAACACATAGAACATTTATTGATTAAATTTGCTGTCTTAGATGGGCACTGTTTGTGGCGCCCCAAAATAATTACAATAGTAACATCAAAGATCACTGATCACAGATCACCATAACTGACATAATAATAATGAAAAAGTTTGAAATATTGTGAGAATTACCAAAATGTGACTCAGGGACACTAAGTGAGCACATACTGTTGGAAAAATGGCGCCGATAGACTTGCTGGATACAGGGTTGCCACAAAACTTCAGTTTGTAAAAAATGCAATATCTGCAAAGCACAATAAAACGAGGTATGTCTGTAAACAGTCAGCTCTGTGTTTTACTGCCTTGGGGGAGGTGGGTGATTGAACCGGCAGCAGAAAACCTGCACATCGTTTTGGCATTTGTTTTTCACAAGCCAAAATCTATAAGAAGGCTGATAGTGCATAGGGAGGAGACAGAATGGAGAAGAGGATTTCTAGGAAGGAGAGTGGGTTGGAAGAAACAAGAAGAAGATACAGGCATCTGCAAAGACTAGAAAGAGTCACCTGGTCTGGTAGGAGGAGAGAGAGGCCAGTGGATCAGAGTAGTGGAGCCCTAGGCCTTGCTTCCTGGAAAAGACCCAGAAAAGTGGCACAACTCCAGTGAAGAATGGCTGCATGTTGAATCTAGGAATATAAGACCCTAGGTACCACAGTTCTTAACCTTGTATAAGATTTGCTGTGTTCAAGTTTGACATGGAAGCAACAGAAACCGCTCAATCTAAGGGACTAAATCTAAGGGACTTCTCATAGTCATTTGTGTGGGCAGATGGCCAGTGATCATTACACTTCTGTTTTTATCTTTTTCAAAATCTTTACATGAGAGAGATAAAACTTGGCAAATCTTGCTTTATACTACCCCATGGGTGTGTATGTGTGTGGGTGTGTGTTTGCATGGGTGAAGAGTAGCCCCATGAATCACTGAAGTGGCATTTCCTCTTAGGCTGTTAGAATAAGAGGTTAACATTAAAATTAGGTTAATTTATGTGAAATTTAGGTGCAATAATAAATAACTATATCATGAATATTTCATCTTCAATGCTCTGAAGAGCTGTGTAACTTAAATGTCAGCATTATGTTCGTTCTTTATCTCTCATATGCTACAGATATTTTCTGGTTTTCTACAAGCTGACTAGAACACAGTATCTCTTTGATTTCCCCTCCCAAATCCACTCATGCAGTGTATTAGTAAGAAATACCAAATTTATTAAAATTTTTGTAGAGGAGATGGAGATGATTCACATCCAACATACAATAACGAATATGCTGAAAAATCTCCACTAATAAAGTTTGTTCCTCTCTAAAGACAATTTTGATTCACACCTACTGGGTATTCTTTTCCTCTTATCCTTCCACAGAAACTAATTCCTTTCCTTTTCCTCAGAGATAACCAGTAATCCCCAGAAAGCCTCAAGGACCACCACTTACTCTGGACTGGGTTTATAAAGGTAACTTCTCAACCAAGGCAGGTCCCCCTACATGTTTTTATCCCTTTTGCAAAATGATTATCTGTAAATGGTTATAGTTGTTGATATGTGACTCTAGTAGAGAAGTATTGTTTGTCTGCTCATTCTCCATCTCCCTGCCCCCTCCCACATACACCGTTGCCTTGTTCCTAAGATGTCTCGTATTTTGTTCAGGCAGCTACTCCTCTCCTACATAGCCAAGTATCTTCAGAAGCTGATAGTACCTCTCCTCTAGGAGCGGGCTGTGATTACTTCAGGAGCGGGTATGATCCCCAATTCTGGTCAGTGAGACTTGAGGGAAGTTTGTTGGTGGCTTCTAGAAAAAAATTTCTTGCTCTTAAGAAAGAAGAAGGATATGACCCTTAGTGCTGCTGGCAGCCATCCATGGACTTGAGGGGAACCAGCCTTTGAGTAAATGTGGCACAGTGGACAGAATAGAATGACAGAAAGAAGGGCCTTGATGTAATCCTCGTATCAGCCAAACTAGAAAACCATCCCGTCATAACTTCAGATTTTGTACTGTGTGAACTAAAACATTTCTTTGTTTTTCAACCACCTGAGTTTATTTTTTAAAACTTCCAACTGATAAAACATTTTAGCATTAAATATAATTTATTTTTGATATTCTTCAGATGTAAATTTATAACTTTCGAGAACTCTAAAAATTTTGCAATCTGTTTTTAGTATTTATTATGTGATTGTACTGAATATATGAACTTCAGTGATTTCCCATGAACAAATGCTTAAATCAGTAGCTTCTGAGAGAAGTTAATTAGTGTATTTACCTCCTTTCCCTGATGGATGTTTTCTCATATCAATCTAGTTTGTCTCTCAGTAATGCTGACTGGCTTTTATTATAGAAATATGTATAGCTGGTAAAAAACAAACAAACAAAAAAACCCAATTAGAAATATGGAGCCCTGGTGGTGCAGTGGTTAAGAGCTTGGCTGCTAACCAAAAAGTCAGCAGTTGGAATCCACCAGCTGCTCCTTGGAGACCCTATGAGGCAGTTCTATCTGTCCTGTAGGGTTGCTATAAGTCGAAATCAACTGAATAGCGACAGGTGTTTTTTTGGTTTATATATATATATATATATATATATATCTTCTTAAGGCTTCAGGTAAATTAAAATTTGGGAACAAATTATATAATAAATCGGTCTATGTACAATGGAGGAGGAACGATTCTAAGATGGCTGTAATGTTTGGGAAAAACTACTGCTCTGATCTTCCTATGCATAATTAAGACACTAGGAATACGTTAAATTTAGCAAAACAATCAAATACTTTAGAGACAAATAATCCATATTTTCCCCCATTGTATAAACAAAAGTAGACACAGAATGCTTTTTTTTTTTTCAGTGTTATCTTTAGGGCCTATTAATAGTGTTTCTATGTCTAGTCTAAAGAATTAAAATAATTACCTGATAGTTTTTGTCTTCATTAAAATAGCTTCTTTGATAAAATAAAAAAAATTACCTTCACAATCTTCCTATTAATATTGGAATAAAAATTAAATACTAACCCTGACAGAAAACAAAATAAAAACAATTTTCCTGTGGGTGAAAAGAAAACATGTATGTGTTTTATTTGTTATGATAGTAATTATCTGAGGTCTTGAAACTAAAGCAATACATGTAAATAAAATTAGAATACTTTGTCAACAGCCAGAGACATTGTTCTGTGTTTTTGCAAACTTATCTCAATATAATCTTCAGTAAGGTATAAAGGTACATTGAAATGATGTGCTTCCCAACAGTCACTTGTGAGAAAGCTTAAATGATTCTATAATTGCCAGGTAGTAATGAGGAGTGAGTATACTGAGAGCACTTCCACCTTGACAGCTCAGTAATGACTTGGAGCTAATTTTAGTTGGTTTCTGTTCAGAAAGAAATGAAAAAGTCCTTGTGTAGAATGAAACCCTTCATCTTTGGGATTCAAAGAGGAAATTATAATAACTAGAAGTAGGTTTAATCTATAATCTTCATAGTAATTACCCCAATGGAGCAGAATGATGAGTGTGAGATGTCACCCCTACATCCTGTCAGCTTTCACAACTGCCAGCCCATCAGACCCATGCAATGTGAAAATAACTATGAAGAAAAGAAGCAATGCTTGGATTAGCAGCCAAGTGGTCACTAAATCACAATTCAGAAGTAAGCATCTGTCACCTAGTAAAGTCATGACCTTTACAGCTCCAAAATTAATCATGAGTCCTGAGAAAATGTTACAATGGTTATACCATCAGACATGTTACCCATTGATGCAAATATTTGATTCTTTGATTCAATAAGTATTCAATAAATTAACTATGTTCCAGATATTGCTCTTGGTACTGGGTTATAAAACAGTGGCCTTGTCCTAATGGGACATACAGTCTTGCTGGAAGGAGATATCAACAGTATATTATAGTATCCTAAATGGAATAGATGAAAGGAATACACAGAGTCACTGTACCAAAAAGAATTGGTTGACATCCACCCATTTCAGGAGATAGCCTATGATCAAGAACTGATGATACTGAGGGAAGAAGTCCAAGCTGCACTGAAGACATTGGCAAAAAAACAAGGCTCCAGGAATTGATGCAATACCAACTGAGATGTTTCAACAAATGGATGCAATGCTGGAAGTGCTTATTCATCTATGCCAAGAAATTTGGAAGACAGCTGCCTGGCCAACTGACTGGAAGAGATCCATATCTGTGCCCATTCCAAAGAAAGGTGATCCAACAGAATGCAGAAATTATGGAATGATATCACTAATATCACACGCAAGTAAATTTTGCTGAAGATAATTCAAAACGGTTGTAGCAGTACATCAACAGAAAACTGCCAGAAATTCAAGCCAGCTTCAGAAGAGGATGTGGAATGAGGGACATCATTGCTAATGTCAATGGATCTTGGTTGAAAGAAAGATGTTTACCTGTATTTTATTGACTATGCAAAGGCATTAGACTGTATGGATCATAACAAATTATGGATAACATTGCAAAGAATGGGAATTCCAGAACACTTAATTGTGCTCATGAGGAACCTTTTATAACCCAGACCAAGAGGCAGATGTTTGAACAGAACAAGGGGATACTGAGCGGTGTAAAAATCAGAAAAGTTGTGCGTCAGGGTTATGTTCTTTCACCATTCTTATTCATTCTGTATGCTGAGCAAATAATCTGAGAAGCTGGACTGTATGAAGAAGAATGCAGCATCAGGATTAGAGGAAGACTCATTAACAGCCTGCAATATGCAGATAACACAACCTTGCTTGCTGAAAGTGAAGAGGACTTGAAACACTTACTGATGAAGGTCAAAAACTACAGCCTCCAGTATGGATTGCACCTCAACATAAAGAAAACAAAAATCCTCACAACTGGACCAATAAGCAATGTCATGATAAAAGGAGAAAAAAATTGAAGTGGTCAAGGATTTCATTTTACTTGGATCCACAATCAATGCCTGTGGAAGCAGCAGTCAAGACATTAAACGAACATGTCATTGGGAAAATCTGCTGCAAAAGATTCTCTGTAAAGTGTTGAAAATCAAAGATGTCACTTTGAGGTGTGCCTGACCCAAGCCATGGTTTTCAGTTGCCTCATATGAATGTGAAAGCTGGACAATGAATAAGGAAGACTGAAGAAGAATTGATGCCTTTGAATTATGGTGTTGGTGAAGAATATTGAATATATCAAGGACTGCCAGAAGAATGAACAAATCTATCTTAGAATAAATACAGCCAGGATGTTCCTTAGAGGCGAGGATGATGAGATTTCATCTCATGTAATTTGAGCATGTTATCAGGAGTGACCAGTCTCTGGGGAAGGACATAATGCTTGGTAAAGTTGAGAGTCATTGAAAACGAGGAATTCCCTCAATGAGATGGATTGACACAGTGGCTCAAACATAGCAATGACTGTGAGGATGGAGCAGGACCAGGCAATGTTTCCTTCTGTTGTACATAGGGTTGCTATGAGTAGGAACCAACTTGACGGCACCTAACAACAACAACAAGAGGAATAGCATTGAAGTGGCACCTAATCTAGATTTATGAGTCACAAAAATCTTTCTGAATGAAGTAAGTGATGTGTCAATATGGTGTATGTATGGCAGTCACTGTAAACAAAGAACTGGTTCTGTTTTGGCTTGATGAAGGCAATTGCAGCTCAGTCTGATAGATGTGCAGAAAAAGCATGAAGGGAAGAAAGGAAATTTAAATTAAAACAAAAACCTTCCACTAAAAACTATCCTGTGAACCAAAATTCCAAAACAAATGGCGAAAAATATCTGATGCTAAGGAAGACAGCCAAAATAAAAATGAACAAGACCAATCAAACCACTAAACATTAAAGACATGAGTTAATTTTGAATGAAGTTAATTTTAGAGAAGTCTGGGAAAGATTTTGAAATAAGAATTTTTAGGACATTTAAATGGATAAATGAAGGTGTGATTGTTAAAAGAACAGAAAAGCATGAGTCATCATCGGAGAGGAATAAAAAATGTACTGGTAGATGTAAAAACTATCCAATCAAACATCTTAGGAAAAAATGTAGCCAATGAAATAAAAAGACAATATACTGGAGAGACTGCAGAATGGACATAGACAAAAAGAGAACAGTAAACTTGAATATAGTATGAAGAGAACCTCCATTATTCAGCACAAACAGACAAATGAAAAAGAAATATAGAATAGTAATTAAGAAACCTGGAGGGTAAATTGAGAAGCTTCGATATTAATCTGAGTTGGACAAAAAAGGATGAAGAAAATATTGGAGAATCAATGTTTGAAGGATAATTGCTATTAAAATTTCCAGAATTTAAGATTATCATGTACAGATTAGACAAATACTCTGAACATGTTGTTGTTGTTAGGTGCTGCAGCCACTGTGCCAATCCATACCCTGAGTATGAAACTGTATAAATAAAAATAAAAATAAATCTACACTTATGCATGTTGTAGTGGAACAAAGTCATCCAAAAAAATAAAATCTTAAAAGTTACTAGAGAAAAAACACAAATTATCTGCAAATTAACAACAAGCAGACCAACAGTAGCTTTCCATTGTGCATCAGTTGATGCCGGGGAGAAGGGGGTGGTATCTTCAAAGTGCTGAGAGAAGATATAAGTAAGCTCGGAACTGTATATGCAACCAAATTGGTGTTCACCAATGAGGACAAAATAAAAATCATATGAGACACAGAATGACTAAAAGAATTTATTATTCACATTCAATAAAATAATTTTTCTTTGGCAAGAAAAAAATGAACACAGAGGGAAGATGTGGAGCATGAGAAACAACAGTGAACACAGAAATTTAATGAAATATATTGGCAAATTAAGAAAGAAAACTATTGATTTAAAAAAATTGCCTTCTTTGCTTAAAAGAGTTAGAAGTGAAACTATATATAAAAATAACAAGATGGTAAGCTATACCCATTGTTTTATTATGAATAGAATAGAAGTAGTACATAATTTTAGATTTTGTTAGAAAATTTTGTTGTTAGGTTTGAATCTGAATATGATAAGTAAAATTACCAAAATAATAGCAATATAATCTACAGCTTTTAAATCAACACAAAGACTACAGAGGGTACAAAAATAATTAATTCAATGGGAGGCAGAGCGTGGCATATATACATTAACTTTACCCTAGAATTTCCTCTTTGTTCTTGGTTCCCAGGAGATAACATCAAAACCCTTAGTATTTCCTGAGTCATTGGAGTGTTTTTGTTCTCTGAACAACACCTGATAGGTTACACTAATGAGATGACCAGGCCAGAAAGACCAACCATGTGATATCAGCCCGACTTCAAGGTAGGGGGCTGAATGTAGAGTTCAAATATGTGGTAAATGACCCAACTGTCATGCCTATGTAATGAAATCCCAATAAAAACTGGGCACTGAAACCTGGTGAGCTTCCTGCTTGGTGAAAGACAGAAATGCTTGGGAGGCAGACATGCTCCATTTTGGGACATGGAAGTTCGGCACGGGGACCCTTCCAGACCTTGCTTTGTATGTCTCTTCATTTGTATTGTTTTTCTTATAATAAAACTGTAATCAGAAGTATAACACATTCTTGGGTTCTGTGAGTCATTCTAGTGAATTATCAAACCTAAGGAATGCCTAAATATCTCAGATCCCTGAGCTTGGGCAGACTTGACAGTCTGGAGGACTCTACCCTTTAACTCGTGAGATCTGACCTAGCTTTGGTTAAAGTCAGAAGAAGACTTGTCAGAGAGGATATTTAGAGTTAGAGTGTGTGTCAGGGAAAGACAAGCACAGAGACCCAGACAATTTACAGGGAAAATAAGAAAGAAAAGAAAGCATAATATCAGATGATGGAAATAAGTCCAAATACACCAGTAATGCCGTGATCAAAATAAACGTACATTGATTAAACTCATCTTTTAGAAGTTTATTAATTACAAAAATCAATCAACTTTGCCCTGCCTCCAAGAGAAATACTGAAAAAAATGACACTGAAAGTTTGAAATTTTAGGATGCCAAAAGTTCCAGTGTTCAAATGCAAATTAAAGAAAGCTTTGGTCCTTAAATGAAGCAGAATTCAAAGTAAGAAAAAAACTTAAAAGAGATAAAGAACAACACTACAGAATAATTTGAAAAAGAAATCATCTGTGATATCACAACTATCAATAAACTTGCATGTATAGAACAACACAGTCTCAAAATATGTAAAGAAAATGCTGAAGGGAATAACCCATGAAGCTTCAATCATAATGAAACTAATAAATAAAGAATATAAAACAAGTAAGATTATAGAAGCATTGAAAAGTAAAATTAACTATCAAGTATATCTCTATCTCTAACTTTCTATATGTATATACCTATATATCTATATCTCTTTACCACCTATCTGTCAGTTTATCATACTGTGGTGGCTTGTGTGTTGCTATGATGCTGGAGCTATGTCACCAGTATTTCAAATACCAGCAGGGTCACCCATGGTGGACAGGTTTCAGTGGAGCTTTCAGACAAAGACAGACTAGGAAGAAAGACCTGGCAATCTATTTTCAAAAAGTAACCAATGAAAACCTACAAATCACAACCAAATATTGTCCAATATAATGCTGGAAGATGAGCCCCCTAAGTTGGAAGGCACCACACAATCGCTGCAACAATGGACTCAAACATACCAATGTTCATGAAGTTGGTTCAGGACTGGGCAGTCTTTTGTTCTGTTATACATAATGTTACCATGAATTGGAGCTGACTCGATGGCAACTGGAGCCCTGGTGGGGCTGTGGTAAAGAGCCTGGCTGCTAACCAAAAGGTCGGCAGTTTGAATCTACCAGCCACTCCTTGGAAACTGTATGGGGCAGTTCTACTCAGTCCTATAGAGTCGCTCTGAGTCAGAATCAACTCGGTGGTAATGGGGTTTGGGTTTTTTTGTCCGATGGCAACTAACAACAACAACAACAGCATCTTTATCTCTATCTTTATCTACGTATCTCCAATAATGGAGAATATGTATTTTTCTAGTTCTCTGACCACAAGTCAGTAAAAAAAAGCCTGTTGAAAAACTGCCCTGTATTTGGAAACATTAAAATGCATTTGTAAATAACTTATGGATTAAGGAAGAAAACACAATGTAAAAGTTCAACAAAAATAAGATTCCTATATATCAAAACTTGTGGGATTCAGCTAAAGCAGTATTTAGAGGTAATTTTATTAACAATAAGAAAATATCAGAGTAAATGAATTATATTCTTTCCCAGAAGCAAGAAAAATAAAGTGGAATAAATCAACATAAATACTATGTTGTTGTTATTAGGTGCCATTGAGTAGATTTCTACTCATAGCGATTCTATGTACAACAGAAGGAAACACTGCCTGGTCCTGTGTCATCCTCACGATCGTTGCTATGTTTGAGCCCACTGTTGCAGCCACTGTGTCAATCCATCTCATTGAGGGTCTTCCTCTTTTTTTGCTGACCCTCTACTTTACGAAGCATGATGTTCTTCTCCAGGGACTGGTCCCTCCTGATAACATGTCTAAAGTACATGAGATGAACTCTTGCTATCCTCGCTTCCGAGGAGAACTCTGGCTGTACTTCCTCCAAGACAATCTTGTTCATTCTTCTGGAAGTCCATGGTATATTCAATATTGTTCGCCAATACCATAATTCAAAGGCAACAATTCTTCTTAGGTCTTCCTTATTCACTGTCCAGGTTTTACATGCTTATGAGGTGACTGAAAACACCATGGTTTGGGTCAGGTGCACCTTAGTCTTCAAAGTGACATCTTTGTTTTTCAACACTTTAAAGAGGTCTTTTGCAGCAGATTTTCCCAGTGAAATGTGTCCTTTGATTTGTTGACTGTTGCTTCCATGGGCATTGATTGTGGATCCAAGTAAAATGAAATCCTTGATGACTTCAATTTTTTCTCTGTTTATCATGATGTTGCTTATTGGTCCAGTTGTGAGGATTTTTGTTTTCTTTATGTTGAGGTGTAATCCATACTGAAGGCTGTAATCTT
>NW_004443953.1:13285564-13334866 GCF_000243295.1 Trichechus manatus latirostris | reverse complement strand
CAGTAAGTGCTTCAAGTCCTCTTCACTTTCAGCAAGCAAGGTTGTGTCATCTGCATATTGCAGTTTGTTAATGAGTCTTCCTCCAATCCTGATGCCCCATTTTTCTTCATATAGTCCAGCTTCTCAGATTATTTGCTCAGCATGCAGCTTGAATAAGCATGGCCAAGAGATACAACCCTGATGCACAGCTTTCCTGACTTTAAACCACAAAGTATCCCCTTGCTCTGTTTGATCAACTGCCTCTTGGTATGCACAGGTTCCTCATGAGCACAATTAAGTGTTCTGGAATTCCCATTCTTCACAATGTTATCCATAATTAGTTATGATCACGCAATTGAACGCCTTTGTATAGACAATAAAACACAAGTTAACACCTTTAGGGTATTCTCTGCTTTCAGCCAGGATCCATCTAACATCAGCAATCAGATTCCTCATTCCACGTCCTCTTCCGGGTTTGGCTTGAATTTCTGGCAGTTCCCTGTTGATGTGCTGCTGCAACCGTTTTTGAATGATCTTCAGCAAAAATTTTACTTGTGTATGATATTAATTTGGTTGGATCACTTTTCTTTGGAATAGGCATAAATATGGATCTCTTCCAGTCAGTTGGCCAGGTAGCTCTCTTCCAAGTTTCTTGGCATAGTGAGTGAGCACTTCCAGCACTGCGTCTCTTTGTTGAAACATCTCCATTGGTATTCCGTCAATTCTTAAGAGATTTATTTTTCAACAATGCCTTTATTGCAGCTTGACCTCCTCCTTCATTACCATTGGTTCCTGATCATATGCTGCTTCCTGAAATGGATGAATGTCGACCAATGCTTTTTGGTACAGTGACTCTGTGTATTCCTTCCATCTTCTTTTGATGCTTCCTGCCTCGTTTAATATTTTCCCCGTAAAATCCTTCAATATTGCAACTTGAGGCTTGAATTTTCTCTTCGGTTCTTTCAGCTTGAGAAATGCCGAGCATGTTCTTCCCATTTGGTTTTCTAACTCTAGGTCTTTGCACGTTTCATTATAATACTTTACCTTGTCTTCTCCAGGCACCCTTTGAAATCTTCTGCTCAGCTCTTTTACTTCATCATTTCTTCCATTTGCTTTAGCTACTCTACTTTTACAAGCAAGTTTCAGAATCTCTTCTGACATCCATTTTGGTCTTTTCTTTCTTCCCGTCTTTTTAATGACCTCTTGCTTTCTTCACGTATGATGGCCTTGATGTCACTCCACAACTCATCTGGTCTTCTGTCATTTGTGTTCAACACATCAAATCTACTCTTGAGATGATCTCTAAATTAAGGTAGGATATACTCAAGGTCATACTTTTTGGCTCTCGTGGACTTGTTCTAATTTATTTCAGCTTCACCTTGGAACTTGTGTGTGAGCAATTGATGGTCTGTTCCACAGTTGGCCCCTGGCCTTGCTCTGACTGATGATATTGAGCTTTTGCATCATCTCTTTCCACAGATGTAGTCATTTTGATTCCTGTGTATTCCATCTGGTGAGGTCCATGTGTATAGTCGCGGTTTATGTTTGTGAAAAAAGGTACTTGCAATGAAGAAGTCATTGATCTTGCAAAATGCTATCATGCGATCTCCAGTGTTGTTTCTCTCACTGAGGCCATATTTTCCAACTATCGATCCTTCTTCTTTGTTTCCAGCTTTTGCATTCCAATCACCAGTAATTATCAATGCATCCTGATTGCATGCTTGATCAATTCAGACTGCAGAAGTTGATAAAAAATCTTCAATTTCTTCATCTTTGGCCTTAGTGGTTGGTGAGTAAATTTGAATAATAGTGTTGTTAACTGGTCTTCCTTGTAGGCATATGGATGTTATCCTATCACTGACAGCATTGTATTTTAGGATAGTTCTTGAAATGTTCTTTTTGACAAGGAACGCAACTCCATTCCTCTTCACTAGTAGACCATGATTGTCTGATTCAATATGACCAATATCAGTCCATTTCAGTTCACTAATGCCTAGGATATTGATCTTTATAATTTCCATTTTATTTTTGATGACTTCCAATTCTCCTAGATTTGTACTTCGTATATTCCACATTCTGATTATTAATGGATGTTTGCAGGTATTTCTTCTCATTTTGAGTTGTGACACATCAGCAAATGAAGGGCCAGAATGCTTAACTCCATTCATGTCATTAAGGTCGACTGTACTTTGAGTGCCTTTCAACCTGAGGGCTCATCTTCCATCACTATATCAGATAATGTTCCTCTGCTAATCATAAAGTTTTCACTGGCCAATTTTTTCAGAAGTAGACTGCCAGGTCCTTCTTCCTAGTCTGGGTTAGTCTGGAAGCTCTGCTGAAACCTCTCCACCATGATGACCCCGGCGGTATTCGAAATATTGGTGGCATAGCTTCCAGTATTACAACAACACACAAGCCACCACAATAAGACAAACTGACAGACACATGGGGTTTTATAAATTAGAGAGGTTAATATATATTTTATGTGATCACAGCACTGATTTGATTTAATAAAACAAAATAAGGACTTTGTTGATGTAACAACCTTTTTTGGGCTTTTCTTTTTTTTAATGTGTCTCTTTTTAGACAACATGTCTTAGTAGGCTAAAGTATTTACCTGTTAGCTTGGTGTCAAAGAGTGTTGCTGACTAGGCACAGTGCCTAGCTCATACATTAAAGATACTTGATCAATATGTTGAATGAATTGTGATATTAGCATAATTTTGTCCAAACCATCTCATATAATTAGTTTCATGGATTGTTGCCTAGTTGGCATACTCACACTGCTGTCTCTTCAATCCTACCACTTCCAGGAATGCTTGTTATATGGGATAGGTACGATTAGGAGAAAATACCATTAATACAATACTTGATATATTTTGTTAACAAACTTCCCTACATCCACGCCTGTGTATTTATGATCTTGGGAATATCTGTCAGTAAACATGACGGCTAAAAGCAGTAAATGTTATTCCATTTAGACCTTCTGACCTGTATATACCTAGCTCCTCTGCCTCTAGCTTCTTTCTAGTTCAGTTTGACCAAAGTTCCCCTGTCCCCAGTCCCACCCTGGTAGGAGATTCAGGCAGTCTATGCTCTAGGCCTGTGCTACTTTTTACATTAGCTACTAGACACACGTGGCTACTGAGCACTTGAAATGTGGTGAGTCTGAATTGAAATGTACTATAAGTGTAGATTATACACTGGATTTCAAAGACTTGATTTGGAAAAAAAAAGTTTAATTAATAATTTTTATGTTGGTTAAATATTGAAATAACATTGGATTAAATAAAATATATTATTAAAATGAATTTCTTTTATGTCTTTTTACAATGTGACTACTAGAAAATTTAAAATTACATATGTGGCTCGCATTTGTGGGTCTCATTACTTTTCTATTGAACCACACTGGTCTATGAAATTCTTTCTCCTTCTGTGTACCTGCAATCTCTTTCTCCTCTCATCTTTTCAGGCCTAGGTATGGTCATGGCTCTCTTGCTGCTAGTTCTTGGTTCCTGCACTGTCCCTAGCAGTTCTCCTAGGCCCTACCAATACCTTCAGAAATTAGTTTTTTTTAATAATACTTTATGAAATTATCCTAATAACTCCATTTCTTATTGGAACCCTGACTAATATAATGACTGTCTGATAAAGGCTGGTAACTGATCATATTATCTATGGCCTCCACCTTTGACTATAGAAATTATTGATAAAAACATTGCTGATGGACTCTCATTTGAATTACAACAATTTAAAGAGAAGTCATAACGTGAAAGTGCTTTTATTATTATTGTTGCTAACATTATTGCTATATTTGTCTCCCTCCCTAAACTTCACTTTATTAAACCTCTGCCCTCAATAGGAATACACAGGTTTAAAACTGGTATTTTGCTGAATAGAAAGCCAACAACTTGAAATTTAAACATTTAAAGTCTCCTTGGATATTTATCTACTAACAAAGCCCCAAACATTGGTTTTGGAGGCTAATACAATAATGCTAATAATAGTAATAATATTAACAACAATAATAAAAAGCACTTTTGCATATATAGCTTCTTTTCTGTTCATTCTAATTCAGATCAGATTGTGAGTGAATTTCAGTAAACAGAGATATAAGGGAAAAATAGGATAGAAGGCTGGGATAAAATTAAATTATTTCTCTATTCCTCCCTTCAGCAACAATAGTACCACATATTCTATTGTATCTTTTGTAGAGGTAAGGGCCGTTCGCGACTTAGCTCCCAGCAGGAGATTAAAAACCGTGACTCTAGTAGACTTCAATATTTACTACTCAAAATACTCCTCAATTTAATTTTATCACAATAAAATTTGCTAGAGATACTTTTTTGTTTCCAGGATTAACAGATGTTTTCATGGGGAAATAGTTTTTTTATTCTATGTTGATACAGGAGGGAGAATTCTGAAGGCCAAAATAAATCTTACGTTTGTATAGGCTAGTTATTTTCCAGCTGTGGTCTGTGTGCCAGGGCTCCCTAGTTGAGGGGAGGGCAGAGCAAGTAGGAAGGAGGCACACCAGTCAGGCCCTGGGCCCTTCATCTTGCTGCCAGCCCTTTCAACCTGAGTAGATCCACTTTTACACACTCAAGACCTATGTGTTTGAAAAAAAAAATTAAGTTTCCCTAAAACAAATATTTAAATTCCCTGCTACAAGGTCAATTGTCCTCCTCTTCCTTCTTTTATTCCAGTAAAACATTCACTGGAATGGGGTAGGGTGGGAACAATTTCCTCATTAGTAACTGAGGAAACTTAGGTTGAGAAATTTTAAGTGAAGTTGTTCAAGGTCATAGAAAAATAAAAAGTAATTGTTGGCTGGTCCTAGATCCAGGTCTCCTAAAACATTGTTGATGGACTTGGCAGCTCACCCCACTGCCTCCACCTCTGGAATGACACGGATTAGTGTGAAACTGGGCAAGCCATCAGAAACAGTGTCTAGATGAAGATGTTTCCCAAATGATACCAAAACAACTGGTCAAAAACAAACACAAATCAGGTACTTAGTTGCTTATGTTGTAAAGTACTGGATACTCCATCAAGATGCCATTTAGGCTGCCCCCCACTAACAGGGTCTTGTGTCTTCCAGGACAAAGTTCTATCCTTGGTAGCAGCCATCACCCACTGACATAACCATAGATGATTGGTTAGACCTGGGAGGCGATCTGACATGGGAACTCTAACCATGAGGGACTCTCCATACTCATTTGGGAACGGCTGATTCAAATCTGATCACTCTCTTTTAGAGAGTGTGAACAAGGAGAATGTGAACAGCCAATGGCAGGAAATCTCACAAAAATAAAGTAGTAAGAAGAAACCATGAAGTAGAGAGAAGAGTACAGTAGCAAGAAGTTACCTAATCCATTGAGTGGGAAATTGAGAATCCGAGTCAGAGTGTTTGAGTCATTGGCAGTAGCGCACTGGAGCCAGCTCCTCTTGGCTCCTCTAGGGCCCATAGAGCTCATCTCTCCCCATGCTGTGCTCAACAATGTTATGTTGGTCGCTTGGAATTGGCTACAGTGGGAGTTTTTGTACAACAGAAATTGGCAAATGCTTCACATCAGGGCTCCTCTACACAGAGCCTGTTGTTAACATTTACAGCCACATTATGGGCACATCACTGTGCAGAGCACTTGAGTAGCCAGTGATGCGTGTCTTTTAGGAGGGAATGACTACTGAAGCACCTATTGGGTTGCCACAGATACTACTGTGCACTGAGAGGCATCCCCATCTCTGTAAGCTGTGTGGAAAGTGAACTGCTGGCTGTGTGGACACTGTCTTCCTTATTTTCAAGCCCTAATCCTCCTTTAAAGGAAGCCCAGTGTCTCTTTGTTCTAACAGCTCAAAAAAGCTTAACATTCTTCATGATGCCAAGCAACTGATTTAACTGATTCTCACACCTCTATTGGTTGTTTTGGCATCGTTTTCATGTGGGGGCTCCAAGCTTTTGTAAACTCAGTGTGGATATATTTGTATTCTGATCCAGTTAGGAATTCATATGATTGCCTTCATCAATATAAAAGCCAGCAGGGCTTTGTTTTTGAATGATCAGTGTAGCAAGGTTCTTGCTGTGTTTATTTGCAAGTTATAAAATAGCCTTCAGCATGTCCACATGTTTTCTGGGTTTGCTTCTGACAATCATTACAAGAGAAGAAAATTACCAAAGGTGTATTGGTAATATTAGGATCACTTTTTTCATTACAAAAATCATGCCCATCAGTCTCAGTCAGAGCATGCAGTCTTCTCTTCTGTGAGGGACCTTTCCTCCTCTCTCCCATTCTTGTTCCTCACCTTAATACACCTGACTCCAAAGCTCTCCATTCCAGGAAGCCTTCCCCAATGAAATGCAATCATGTGTGTTCGTATCTTTTTTCTGTTTCCTTAATGCATTCCTGTTCATCTCCCCAGTAGATTCATATTTAAGTGATTCTTACGGGCTTCCCATATCTACAGCTTTCTATTGCCTGTTTTGATGATGAAGAAACCACTTTTCTTCTACTTCTTTTGCTGCTTCCTACACATAATGCTTGATTTATTGTGATTAAATAATGAAAGGAAAATATTTATAATAACTTTAAGCATTTATCCAATGCCACATATAAGCAAGATCTATATCCTGTATTAGTGCATTAAATCCTTACAGCAATTCTTGGAGGCAGATATTATTATTTCCATTTTATAGATGAGAGCATTGAAACTCAGGGTAGTTGCTTAAGGTCATATAGCTGGTTCAGTAGGGTGTGTGTCACCACTATCCAACTTTGGGAGAAGAGCCCAAGTTAGTCCTCTTTAGTTCTCTTTAAATACAGGTGACTTCCCATGTGAAAAAGGAAATATGTGTTTGCAAAATGTTGGTTCTCAGGTCATGAATTGAACTGTGTCCCCCAAAAATATGGGTCAACTTGGGTAGGCCATGATTCCCAGTATTGTGTGTTGTCCACCATTTTGTGATCTGATGTGATTATCCTATGTGTTGTAAATCCTAACCTCTATGATGTTAATGAGACAGGATTAGAGGCAGTTAATTCAAAGAAGCAGGACTCAATCTGAGGATTAGGTTGTATCTTGAATCAGTCCCTTCTGAGATATAAAAGAGAGAAATGAGCAGAGAGGATAGGGACCTTGTGCCACCAAGAATGAGAAAACAGGAGTGGAGTGTGTCCTTTGGACCCAGGGCCCTGTGCTGAGAAGTTCTTAGACCAGGGGAAGATTGATGAGAAGGACTTTCCCCCAGGGCCAAACGAGACAGAAAGCTTTCCCCTGGAGCTGGCACCCTGAATTCGGGCTTCTAGACTCCTAGACTGTGAGAGAATAAATTTCTCTGTGTTAAAGCCATCCACTTGTGTTATTTCTGTTATAGCAGCACTAGACGTCTAAGACACAAGTATCTCATTCACTGGTCAAGGTTTCTTTGTTTCTTTACTTCTTCTAGACTAGATGACACTGCTCTTAGATTGAGGCAACTGGGACCCCCCTTCCAGGACCTGTGCCTCAAGTGGCCCTCCTTACACTGACTGCATTCTTGGAAAGTTTCTGAGTTCCCTTCTGGAGCCTGGTCCCATCCAAGGCCGGCCATGACATCTAGGTGGGGTGGCCTGGGGCCAAACTGGAACCCGTGTGAACTCTGACCCCATTTCTCCCTTTTGGGGGCACTTTTCAACCCTCTCTCCCAAGTGTGTATTCAATCAAGGAACTCCGGGTCTCATGCCTATGGAGTTGCCCCAGGGCCCCAAGTTTTGGGCAGGCTCCTGGAGGGCAGCTTGGTGAGCAGATGCCTCCTGTTGACCAACATGGTATTTTTTTTTTTCATGGAATTGCATGGAATCGGGCCACCAGGTTGGTGCTGAAGGGCAGATTTTGGGTGACATGCACATCAAACACAGGATGAAAACTCTTCATATGCATTTATTAGATAGTAAACAAATATGAAAATACCTCTTATATCCATTACTGTAAATATTTTTTTAAAAAATTCATTGTGTTTTGGGTGAAAGTTTACAGTGCAAATTAGTTTTTCATTCAAAAAAATTTATACACAAATTGTTTTGAGACATTGGTTGCATTCCCTGCAGTGTGTCAGCACTCTCTCCCTTTCCCTTTCCACCCTGGCTTCTCTGTGTTCATTGGTTCAGTTTTCCTGTCCCTTTCAGCCTTCTTGTCTTTGCTTTTGGGTAGGTGTTGCCCATTTGGTCTATTATACTTGATTGAACTAAAAAGCACATTCTTCATGCATGGGATTTTTTGTTGTCTAGGCCTGTCTTCGGGAGCGGCTTCAGTTCTGAGTTAGCAGGGTGTCTGGGGACATAGTCTCAGAGGTTCCTTCAGTCTCTGTCAGACCAGTAAGTCTGACCTTTTTTTGTGAATTTGAATTTTGTTCTACCTTTTTCTCCAGCTCTGTCCAGGATGCTTTATTGTGATCCCTGTTAGAGCGATCAGTGGTGGTAGCCAGGCACCATCTAGTTCTTCTGGGCTCAGGCTGGTGGAGGCTGTGGTTCATGTGGTCCACTAGTCCTATGGATTAATATTTTCCTTGTGTCTTTGGTTTTCTTCATTCCACTTTGCTTCAAATGTGATGGAATCAACAGATGTATATTAGATGGCCACTTACAAGCTTTTAAGACCCCCAGACACTACTTAACAAAGTAGGATGTAGAAGATTTTCTTTATGAACTATGTTATGCTGGTTGACCTAGATATCCCCCAAAACCATGGTCTCCAGCCCTCAGCCCCAGTAACCTGGTCCCTCAAGGTTTTTGGATGTGTCTAGGAAGCTTCTATGGCTTTGCGTTGGTCAAGTTGTGCTGACTTCCTGTATATTGTGTGTTGTCTTTCCCTTCACCAAGGTTAACTTGTCTACTATCAAGTTAGTGATTTCCCCTTCCCACTCTTCCTCTCTCTTGTAACCATCAATGATTGTTTTTTTCTGTGTGTAAACTTTTTCTTGGGTTTTTGTAATAGTGGTCTCATACAATATTTGTACTTTTGTGAATAATTTATCTCACTCAACATAATGCCCTTCAGTTTCATCCATGTTGTGAGATTTTTGCTGATTCATCATTGTTCTTTATTATTGTGCAGTATTCCATCATGTGTATGCACCATAACTTGTTTATCCATCATCTGTTGATGGGCACTTAGACTGTTTCCAACTTTTTGCTATAGTGAATAATGCTGCAACAACCATGGGTGTGCATACGTCTATTTGTGTGACAGTTTGTATTTCTCTAGAATATATTCCTAGGAGTGGGATTGCTGGATTGCATAGTATTTCTATTTCTCACTTTTTAGGGAGGTGCTGTATCATTTTCCATAGTGATTTTACCATTTACATTCCCACAAGAAGTGCTTAATAGTTCCAATCTCCCTGCAACCTTTCCAACATTTTTTATTTTCTGTTTTATTGATTAGTGCCAGTAAAGTTGGGGTGAGATGGTGTCTTAGGCTGGATTCTCTAGAGAAGCAAAACCAGTAAAGCATATAAGTATATATACAGAGAGACCTATATCAAAGAAACAGCTCACGCAATTGTAGAGGCTGGACTGTCCCAAGTCCATGGATTATGATAGAGGCTTCTCCCAATTCATGTAGCCGCTGGGGCTGGCAAACTCAAGAGTGGCAGGTCGGAAAGCAGGACCCTTGCTCACAGGCTGTGAATATCGATGAATCCCGAGACTGGCAGGCAAGACCACAAGCCTTCTCCTGATTCACATAGCTGCAGGGGCTGGTGAACCCAAGATCGGGTTGGAGAGCAGGGCTCCGCTCACAGGCTGTGAAGATTGACGAATTCCAAGATGGACAAATAAGCTGATAGCTCAAGTCCCAAGAACTGGAGGTCAGATGAACAGGAGGCAGCCGCAGGATCCAGAGCGAGTAAAAAGTCAGAACTTCTGCTTATATTCAAATGCAGGCCATGCCTCCAAGGAGACTCTCTTTCAACTGATTGGCTACTCACAGCAGATTCAGTCATGGGAGTGATCACATATAAACACTGAGAATCATGACCCAGCCAAGTTGACACACAATCTTAACCATCTCAGATGGTATCTCATAGTAGTTTTGATTTGCATTTCTCTAATGGCTGATGGTAGCCCTGGTGGCGTAGTGGTTAAAGGCTAGGTGACTAACCAAAAGGTCAGCAGTTCAAATCCACCAGGTGCTCCTTGGAAACTATATAGGTCAGTTCTACTCTGCCGTATAGGGTAGCTATGAGTCGGAACCGACTCGACGACACCTAACAACAGCAACAATGGCTAATGATTACAAGCACTTCCTCATGTATTTATTAGCTACCTGAATGTCTTCTTTGGTGAAGTGCCTGTTCATATCCTTTGTCTGTTTTTTAATTGGATTTTTTTTGTTATTGAGGTGTTGCAGTATTCTATAGCTTAGGCCCTTGTCAGATACGTCATAGTCAAAAACTTTTTCCCAGGTCATAGGTTCTTTTTTTATTCTTTTGGTGAAGTCTTTTGATGAGCATAAGTGTTTAATTTTTAGGAGCCCCAGTGTCTATTCTGGTGTTTGGGCATCTTTAGTTATGGTTTGTATCGTATTTATGCCATGTATCGGGGCCCCTAGCATTGTCTCTACTTTTTCTTCCATAATCTTTATCATGTTAGGTTTTATGTTTAGATTAATTTGATCCATTTTGAGTTAGTTTCTGTGTATGGTATGAGGTATGAGTCCTATTTCATTTTTTTACAGATGGACATCCAGTTTTGCTAGGAGCATTTGTTAAAAAGACTGTCTTTTCCCCATTTGATGGATCCTTTGTCAAAGATCAGCTGACCATAGGTGAATGGATTTATATCTGGATTCTTGATTCTGTTCCGTTGGTCTATGTTTCTGTCATTGTACCAGTACCAGGCTGTTTTGACTACCATGGCAGTATAGTAGGTTCTGAGATCAGGTAGCATTAGGCCTCTTACTTTGTTCTTTTTCTTCAATAATGCTTTCCTTATCCAGGGCTTCTTTCCCTATAAAGTTGGTAATTAGTTTTTCAATTTTGTTAAAGAATGCTGTTGGCATTTGGATCATAATTGCACTGTATCTGTAGATCGCTTTGGGTAGGATTGAAATTTTCACAATGTTGAGTCTTGCTATCCATGAGCATGGTATGTTTTTCCATTCATGTAGGTCTCTTTTGGTTTCTTGCATAGTGTTTTGCAGTTTTCTTTGTATAGGTCTTTTACATCCCTTGTTAGTATTTTATCTTTTTAGGGGCTATTATAAATGGTACTATTTTCCTAATTTCCTTTTTGAAGTTCTCTTTGTTGGTGTATAGGAATCCAACTGATTTTTGTATGTTGATCTTGTATCCCACTACTCTGCTAAATCTTTCTATTAGTTCCAGTAGTTTTCTTGTGGAATCTTTAGGGTTCTGTGTGTATAGGATATCATCTGTGACTAGGGATAGTTTTACTTCTTTATTTCCAATTTGGATACACTTTATTTCTTTTTATTGCCTTAGTACTCTAGCTAGAAAATCCAGCACAATGTTAAATAGGGGTGGTGATTAAGGTCATCCTTGTCTTGTTCCTGTTCTCAGTGAGAATGCTTTCAGCCTCTCTCCATTGAGAATGATATTGGCTGCTGGTTTTGTACAGATGCCCTTTACTATGTTGAGGAACTTCCCTTCTATTCCTATTTTATTGAGAGTTTTTATCAGGAATGTGTGTTGGAGTTTATCAAATACCTTTTCTACCTCAATTGAGATGATTATGTGATTCTTTTGTTCTATTTATGTGGTGGATTATGTTGATTTACTTTCTAATGTTGAACCATACTTGTATACCTGGTATGAATCCTAGTTGGTCATGATGTTATGTTTTTGATATGATGCTGAATTCTATTGGCAAGAATTCTTTAAAGATTTTTTTTTTTTGCATCTATATTTATGAGAGATGTTGGCTTATAATTTTCTTTTATTTTGCGGTGTCTTTGCCTGGCTTTGGTATCAGGGTTATTGTTACTGATTGAATTGTGTCTTCAAAAAAAAGTGTCAATTTAGCTAGTCCGTGATTCCCAGTATTGTGTGATTGTCCACCATTTTGTCATCTCATGATTTTCCTATGTGTTGTAGATCCTACCTCTATGATGTTAGTGAGATGGGATTAGTGGCAGTTATGTTACAGAGGCAGGACTCAATCTACAAGATTAGTTTGTGCCTTAAGTTAATCTCTTCTGAGATATAAAAAAGAGAAGCAAGCAGAGAGATAGAGTGACCTCATACTACCAAGAAGCAAGTGCCAAGAGTATAGTTCACCCTTTGGACCCGTGGGCTGAGAAGCTCCTCGACCAGGGAAGATTGATGACAGGGACCTTCCCCCAGAGCCAACACAGAGAGAAAGCCTTCCCTTGGAACTGACACCCTTAATTCTGACATTTAGCATCCTAGACTGTGAGAGAATAAATTTTTCTTTGTTAAAGCCTCCTCTTGTGGTATTTCTGTTATAGTAGCACCAGATAACTAGGACAGAATTTGGTACCAAGAGAGTGGGTTGCTGCTCTAACACATACATAAAATGTGTAAGCTGTTTTGAAACTGTGAATGGATAGAGGCTGGAAGAGTTGTAAAGTGCCTAATAGTAAAAGCCTAGATTGCCTTGAAGAGACCGTTGGCAAAACTTTGGACATCAAAGACAATTCTGCTGAGGACTCAGAAGGAGGTGAGGAAAGCTGTTACACCAGAGACAGAGCAGATGGCAAGAAGCAGCAGCAGAGAAACAGCAGCAGCAGAATCAGGAGACCAGAGCAAGACAGCGCTAGTGCCAACCCACGGAGCAAAGAGCTGAGTGACTTCCAGCTGAAGTTTACTGGAGGAGTGGGGTGCCTCCGGGTACTTACTGGTGGAGCTACAGAACTTTGGAACACTTGCCTCAGCAGGACAGATGCAGGCGATGAAGGCCGAGGAGCCCAGAGTTCAAGGAACCAGGAAGCAGAAGGTGAAGAGACAAGGAACACAGGAAGCAGAGCTGCCTCAGTCTCAAAGGGTAGGGTCACGACCTCTGAGGTCTCAAATGGTGGAGTCATCACTCAGATAGACTAGGAGAATGGGGCTGCCTAAAGCTGAGGGAGCAGAGTTGCTGTCCCAATGGGCCTGGAAGGTGGAGCTGAAGCCCAGGGCTGAGTGGCCTCCATCCAGAATCAAGACAGTGTGGCCAACACACAGAGTCTGGAGGGCAGAGCCATTGCCTAAATGGTCTCAGAGAGTGGAAGATTATTTTCAAGCCTTGAGAGCTAACTTAATGTGTTCTGCTGACTTGCTTGGTGCCTGTTATCCCTTCTTTTCCTCCAATTTCTCTCATTTGTAATGGAAATGCCTACTTTATGCAGGTTCCACCATTGTACTTTGGAAGCAGATAACTTGCATTCTAGATTTTACAGATGAAGAGAAAGTTTTTGGATTTTGGACTTGGAGGTGATTTAAGACTTTTGCTATGATATAATGGGGTGAATGTGTTTTACATGTGGCAAGGACATGAATTTTGGGGGTCGAAGGGTGGAATGTTATGGATTGAATTATGTCCCTGAAAAATATGTGTGTCAAGTGGCTACTCCATGATTCCCAGTATTGTGTGATTGTCCACCATTTTGTTATTTGATGTGAGTTTCCTATGTGTTTGAAATCTTACCCGTATGATTTTAATGAGATAAGATTAGAGGCGGTTATGTTGATGAGGCAGGACTCAACAGGACTCAGTCTACAAGATTAGGTTGCGTCTTAGTCAATCTCTTTTGAGAAATAAAAGACAGAAGTGATCAGAGAGATGGGGGACCTCATGCCACCAAGAAACAAGCACCAGGAGTATAGCGCACCCTTTGGACCCATGTTCCCTGCCCTGAGAAGCTTCTCGACTAGGGAAGATTTATGACAAGGACCTTCCCCCAGAGCCAACTGAGGGAGAAAGCGTTCTCCTGGAGCTGGCACACTGAATTTGGACTTCTAGCCTCCTAGACCATGAGAGAATAAATTTCTCTTGGTTAAAGCCATCCACTTGTGGTATTTCTGTTATAGCAGTAGTAGATGACTAAGACAGTTATGGTGGCTTCATAGAATGAATTTGGGAGTATCCTTTCCTTTTCTATGTTCTGAAATAGATTGAGTAGTACTGATGTGAGCTTCTCTCTGAATGTTTGGTAGAATTCTCCAGTGAAGCTGCTGGGGCCAGGGCGTTTTTTCTTTTTGTTGTTGTTGGGAGTTTTTTTTTTTTCTTTTTATTACCTCCTCAATCTCTTCTATTTTTATGAGTCTGTTCAGATTTTCTATCTCAGCTTGTGTTAGCTTCGGTATGTAATGTGTTTCTGGAAATTTGTCCATTTCCTCTAAGTTCTCAAATTTATTAGTGTACAAATTTTCATAGTATTTTGTTATGCTTCTTTTTATTTCAGTTAGATCTGTTGTAGTGCCCCCCCCCATCTCATTTCTTATTTGTGTTATTTGCTTCCTCTCTTGTTTTTCTTTTGTCAGTTTTGACAGTGGTTTGTTGATTTTGTTGACCTTTTCAAAGAACCAACTTTTGGTCTTGTGGATTCTTTCCATTGATTTTCTGTTCTCTATTTCATTTACTTCTGCTCTTATCTTTATTATTTCCTTTCTTATGGTGGCCATGGGCTTCTTTTGCTGTTCTCTTTCTATTTGTTCTTGTTGTAGGACTAATATTTTGATTTTGGCCTATTCTTCTTTTTTGATGTGTGCATTTATTGCTATAAATTGACCTCTTTGCACTGCCTTTGCTGTGTCCTAAAGGTTTTCTTATTATGTGTTTTCATTCTCTAATTCTAGGAATATTTTTATTCCCTCTTTGATTTCTTCTATTATCAAATTGTTTTTAAGCAAAGTGTTATTCAGTTTGCCTGTGTTTGATTATTTTTCCTTGCTCTTCCTGTTATTGATTTCTACTTTTATGGCATTGTGATCAGAGAGAATGCTTTGTATTATTTCATTGTTTTGGATTTTATTGAGGATTGCTTTGTGGTCTGAAATGTGGTCTGTTCTGGAGAATGTTCTGCATCTGTCTATGGGGTCCACTTGATTGATTTTGACCTTCAGATCTTTGGTATCTTTGTTGAGTTTCTAGATATTTTGTCCTTTACCAAGAGTGGTGTGTTGAATTCTCCTACTATTATTGTGGAACTATCAATTTTTTATTTTCTGTGCCGTTGGAGTTTGTTTTATGTTTTTGGAGTCCTGTTGTTGGGTGTGTAGATATTTATTAAGGTTATGTCTTCTTTGTGTTTTGTTCCTTTAATGATTTATAATGTCCTTCCTTGTCTTTTATGGTTGATTTTGCCTGAAAGTCTATTTTCTCTGAGATTAGTATTGCCACCCCTGCCCTTTTTTGGTTACTGTTTGCTTGATATATTTTTTCCATTCTTTGATTTTTAATGTATTTGAGCCTTTGTTTCTAAGAGGTGTCTCTCTTGTAGACAGCATATTAATGGGCCATGCTTTTTTTTATCTGTTCTGCAACCCTTTGTCTCTTTACAGCTGCATTTAATCCATTTACATTCAGTGTGATTATCAATAGGTATGAGTTTATTGCTGTCATGTTGTTGTGCTTTTTTTTTTTTTTTTTTTTGTGCTGATGTTTTCTTTGTTCCTCTTACTTTCCTGTGCTGAGTTCCATTTGTTTGTGGATTTTCTTTTCTTTCATTGTTACAGATTTTATGTTTACTGAGACTTTATGTTTTTCTTCTTTTTTATTCTGATGAGTAGGTTTGTTAACTTTCTTTGTGGTTACTTTGAAATTTACCCTTATCTTCCTAAGTTTGAAAAAGGTTTTTATTACTTGGTATCACCTTGACTTCCTCTCCATTTGAAAGTTTTATACCTACATTGTTTATTCTCCCTTTTATTGTTTTGATGTTGTCATTTACAAATTGATGTCTCTGTTTCCTAAGTCTTTTAGTTTTGTTTTATTATTGACAGTTCTTTACCTAGGTTGGTATCTGGCTATGCTGTCCTGTGTCCTAGATGCCAGTTGTTTTCTGATGTTGTTGGTTCTCTAACCGAAGGACTCACTTTAATATGTCTTGTAAGTTTGTTTTTGTTTTTGCCAATTCCTTTAATTTCTGTTCATCTTGAAATGCTCTAAGTTTGCTATCGTATTTGAAATAGTGTTTTGCAGGATATATTATTCTTGGTTGGCAGTTTTTTTCTTTCTAGGTTTTATATATGTCATCCCATTGCCTTCTTGCATGCACAGTTTCTGCAGAGTAATCAGAGTTTAGTCTTATTGTTTCTTTTTTGTAAGTGAATTTTCGTTTTTCTTGAGCTGCTCTCAGGATTCTTTCTTTGCCTTTAGTTTTGTCAAGTGTGATTATGATATGTCTTGGTGACTTTCTTTTGGGATCTATCATATATGGTGTATGTTGAGCTTCTTGTATGGTCAACTTTTCATCTTTCATGAAGTTTGGGATGTTTTCTGTCAGCAAATCTTCAACAATCTTCTCTGTGTTTTCTATTTTCTCCTACTATTGTAGAACTCCAATCATATGCAAATTTTTGGTCTTGATTGTGTCCCACATAATTCTTAGGTTTTCTTCATTCTTTTCTCTGATTTTTCCTTAAACAAAGTGGTGTCCATGGATTTTTCTTCAATCTCCCTGATTCTGTCTTCCATTGTTTCGAATTTGCTTCTAAAATCTTCTATTGAGTTGTCCATTTCTGAAATTTTGTTTTTTATCCTTTGGATTTCTAGTTCCTGTTTTTGTATGATTTCTAATTATTTATTTATCTTGATGTTTGTTCTTGTATTACTTCCCTGAGTTCTTCTATTGCTTTGTCTGTGTTTTCCTTGAATTTGACTTTTTGTTGGTTTTGTCTGTTTTCCATGGTTTTGTCTGTGTTTTTCTTGATCTCTTTCCTAATCTCTTGGAGAACCCTAAATATTAGTCCTTTGAATCCCATTTCAGGTAGTTCCATTGCAGTTTCTTCTACCAGAAGGTCATCTGATTCTTTATTTTGGTCACTTGCTGGAGCCATCTTGTCCTGTTTTTTTTTTTTTTTATATATTTTGATATTGTCTGCTGTCCTCAAGACATTAAGATATTATTTTCTTTATTTACTGATTGTATGTTGGTTTGTTTCATCCTATTTCTTTGTTTCATTTTGATATGTCGTGGTGGGTGGGCTACACTTGCTTTGCGGTTTGCTCATCAGTGGACACGATAGCTCTCACCACCTTATCTGGGTAGGCAAGGCAGCAGCAGGCAGGGTGAGTCCACTTTGCTCTACACTGGTTTGGTGAGGTGGCTGAGGGTGGACTGGGCAGGTGCTGTCTGCCTCCTGATGTTAGTTCAGCAATGTGGAAGCCAGATTGGTGGGGATATTGGACAGGGAGTGGTTTGGGCTCTCTTCCCACCATTCAACAGCTGGTCAAGTCACAGGAGGGGAAGGGCACTGCAGGTCCTGTGTGGCGGTAAGCATGAACTGGAGACATTCTAGCTGTGGCATGTGGAACTAGATGGGGGAAGAAAGAAAAGAGAGAGGAGTAAAAAAGAAAAACAAAAATGAGTAGCTAGTGGGTGGGGGTGGGGCAGACTTCAGGGCTGGCAGGAAAGAGAGGAGTTGATGTAAGGGGCTAGGTGGGAGGTAGGACATGATTGGCCGTTGGCTCTATAGCCACAGCTGTGTGATGTGGAGTTGTGGGAAGGGGAGTTTACATAAGGGGTTAAGTGGGAAAGAGAAAGAATAGGAAGAAAGGGAAAAAAAGAAAAAAAAAGGTGTGCTGGGAGTTGGTGGGTGGGGTGGGTGGGGGTAGGTGGGGCTGAGTGGGACTTGAGGTGGTGGCTGGCTGGTGGCTCTCTACCCGCAGGAGTGGGGTGTGGACCAGTGGGAATGGGTAGAGGTGGCATACGGAGCTAGGTGCCAGGAGGGAGGAAGAAAAGGAGAAAAAAAAAATGGTGTGGCAGGAACCAACATGTGGAGGGGGGGACCTGGGGTGGTGGTAAGCCAACGGCTTTCTACCTGCAGTGGTGTGGTGTGGCTTAACATGAAGGGGTAGAGGCGGCATACAGGGCTAGATGGGAGAGAGAAGAAAAGGAAGAATGGGAAAAAGAAAAAAAATGGCACAGCAGGATCTGGCAGGTGGGTGCAGGGTGGACTTGGGCTGGCGGCAGGCCAGTGGCTCTCTAGACAAGGTGGTGTGGCATGGCATGGTGGAAAGGGGTAAAGGTGGGGTACGGGGTTAGGTGGGAGAAGGAAAAGGATGAAAAGGAAAAAAATGGCTTGGTGGTGGCAGGCAGGTGGGGGCAGGGATAACCTGGGGTGGTGATGGGCTGGTAGGTATTTACCCATGGTGGTGCAGCATGGCCTGGTGGGAAAGGGTGGGGGGGCATATGGGGCTAGGTAGGAGGGAAAAAGAAAAGGGGGAAAAGGGGAAAAAATGATGCAGCAGGAGCTGGCTGGTGAGGCCAGGTGGACCTGGGCTGGTGGTGGGCCAGTAGTTCTGTAGCTGAGTGGTGTGGTTTCACCTGTTGGGAAGGGGTGAGTGTTGTGTAGGGGGCAGAAGGATGAAAGGTGAGACAGAGTGTTTCTCTGGTTACTAGGTGAACTGTCTCCTGTTGGAAGCTCCATGAAGTTGCCTTCCCATACTCCCTGTCTGAGGTCACTGCTGGCTGTGCTCCAAGATGGTGACACTGTACTGTGTTAGTTGGCAGGGGACCTCCACGCCATATCTATCCTTGTTCTCTGTTTTTGTTCAGTTTCTCCTTCCATTTGGTGTTTGACATATTTCTTTATCCCTTCCTTTGATGCTTAGGGTTCCAAGATTGACGTTTGCATCTGTTTTACTTAGTTTTTCAGGTCTTTGCTGCAGAGGGACAACATGATGCGTCTGTCTAGGGCATTATGTTGGCTCTGCTCCCTCACTACTGTAAATCTTGACTGATAAATCACCATACCTTACATAGATTCATGAGTTATGTAACATATTTTTAATCAGAATTTTATTTAGGCAGAAGGTCCTGCACACCCTAGGCAAATCACTGCCCTTCAGGGAAGAATAACCTGACTCTTACCCCCATTCTCTTTATAATGTAGTGTTTTACCTTAGCTTTTGAATTCCAAAAGACCTGGCTTTTGCAGATCAAAAATTTTGGCTTTTTGAGGCTATGGCTCTGGAGGGAAGAAGAGTGAGAGTTAAGAAAAGGGATATGGAGTACTTGGTTGCTAATCGAAAGCTGGGAGGTTTGAGTCCACCGAGGTGCCCTGGAAGAAAGGCCTGGAGATCTACTTCTGAAAAATTAGCCATCAAAAACTCTATGGAGCACAGTTCTACTCTGACACACATGGGGTCTCCATGAGTTGGAATAGAATAGATGGCAACTGGTAAACACATACTGTGAAAGGTATTTTATTATGACACTAGAGTAGTCCCCCTTTATTCATGGGGGATATGTTCCAAGACCTCCTGTGGATGCCTGAAACTGTGGATAGTGTCAAACACTGTATATATTATGATGTGTCCCATATATACACACTTACGATAAAGTTAATTTATAAATTAGGCACAGTAAGAGATTAACAACAATAACTCAAATAAAGTAGAACAATTATAACAATATATTGTAATAAAAGTTATATGAATGATGGAGCGGGACGGCATGAGATGCATTCATACTATGAACTCATTTAACATTTTTGAATTGCAGTTGACCTCAGGTAACTGAAACTGCAGAGACCAAAACTGTGGATAAGGGGGAGGGGGGTTACTGTACATGATTCAAACCAGTTCAGTGTGATAAAGTCTGTGCTACTCATGCTTCATGACACAGGTGCAAACTTTATTCTAGATCTGTGTATAAGCACAATGTTGGCCATCGCTCAACACAGTTAATTCTGTTTAAATGATTGCGTGAATAGAAATAGTCCAAGAGAAGACCTACACTAATTAGTCAGAGAATTGTTCATTTTTTTTGGTCACTTTGGTCCTGGAGCACAGTTTGCAAGGGAAGAGGAGAGCACAGAAGCCAGATAGTCATGTTCAAATCCATCATGGACTTGCTATGTAACCTTGGACAAATCACAAAGCCTCTCTAAACCTTGGTTTCCTCACCTGTGAAGGAAGGTAAAAGTAGAATAGTACTTCTCTCATAGAGTTAATGTGAAGATTTATTAACACAAAGCACTTGTTAAGGCAACCCAACCATTGCTAGAAAATTAAATTATTTTGTCTTGTATTTGTAAAAGGAAATTTTGATCAACATCTTGCATTCTTTGTAATGACATCTGTAGCCTATGAACTTTCAAGGATACAGTCATTGTTGCATCCCAGTACTTGGTGCTGGGGGTGTGTGCTGCAGGTACTCAAGGTTGGTCCAGAAATGTATGAGCAAGTCCATTGAGGAGAATGAGTCATTCCTGTGAGCAAAGGAAAGCTCAAACACAGAGAGATGGGTTTTCTTAGCAATGCACACAGTGTTTACGAAATGACAAGAAAGTTCTATTCAAATACAAATTTGCAGGAAATGCAGGAGACTCGAAACAGTGAAGCAACACCACAGGGAAGTAATCAGCAAGATCCAGTTTGTGGAAAACTCTACAGTTTGTTTAACAAATAAATTTGAAGGGAAAAAAAAAGATGTTGTGGGAATTTAGATTAACAGAGATGTAAGAGATTTATCCACTGACCACAATGTATAGAACTTACTGGAATCTTGATTCAAACACACAAAAAAATTATGAGACAGTTGGGGAAATTTTGAGTAGTTACTGATTACTTGGGGATAGTAAGTACAGCAAAACCTGTGAAAGCTGGAACCTGTGTAAGGCGAAAACAAATATTTTCCACTAATAGAGAGCAATAGAAAAGTGGTAAGACTGCAACCGGTTAAATGTGAAAAACTTGCAAGACCTGAAAACAAGGCAGTCCCGTCAAGTCCTGGCTCTCACAGATTTCACTGTAATTGCTATGAAATAAAAATTAAAAGGAAAGAAAAAACCTGAGAAATTATTAAGATGGGAACGGTATTCGGAAGGTCTCTGGGTGGCAAAAATGGTTTTTGCTCTACTGATAACTTAAAGGTTGACGGTTTGAACCCACCCAGTGGTACTGTGGAAGAAAAGTCCTGGCGATCTGCTTCCGTTAAGATAACAGGCAAGAAAACCCTGTGGAGCAGTTCTACTCTGTAACACATGGAGTCACCATGAGTCGGAACTGACTCTATGGCAACTAACAACACAACAACAATGGTATTGTGTGAACATTATATATATGTATACTGTGATACTTATGGATGAAATGATGCTATGTGTGAGATTTACTTTAGTAATCTGGGGTTTGGGGCATTAGATGTATTAGACGAAACAAGAAGGACAAGGAGTTAATAACTGTTTCAGCAGAGTGGTGACTACATGGAAGTTTATTATGCCATTCTTTCCACTTTTGTGTATGTTTGAAACTTTCCATAATAAAAAGTAAACATACAAATAAAAAAGAAGTATCTATTTAAGGCAATTCAACATTTTTCCCATTTAGTAGTAATTATTCTTAAATATTTTTGGTTGGAACTTTTGATAATATCTTATGACTACCAAATTTCTTGAAAATAATAATACATTATTTTGCAAATCTTTAAAAATTTTATAACAATAATGCCATTTTTCCAAATGGAACTAGCTGACAACACTACACATTTTTTATGTTGATGTATTACAATGCATGAAAACAGAGAAGTATTGAAATTTTTCAACTCATCTCTGATATTAAATACAACACAAATAAAAAGAAAATACATGAGAAATTGCACTTCATGGAGGCAGAGTATAACGATCCCGTTGGGGAAACCTTGCTCTTAGGTTTTCTCCACCTCTTGCCCACACATGGAGCCCTGGTGGTGTAGTGGTTAAGAGCTAGGCTGCTAACCGTTAGGTCGACAGTTCAAAAACACCTTGAAATCCTATGGGGCAGTTCTGCTCCATCCTATAGGGTCATTATGAGTTGGAATCCACTGAACTGCAACAGGTTTGGTTTTTTGGTTTGCTTGCAGAAGGCAGATGTAAACCTTTAGTCAGGACCCCTCAATCCCTCCTATAAACAGACCATGCTGATCAGGCAGCCTGCTGATTGCCGCAAGAGTCCAGGTGGTGAAGTTCCTGGCCTTTCAGCTCTTCCTTGGCTTGTGACTTCAGGCTTGTATGTGGGTCTTAGCTATTAACTGTGACTCCAGTTGCCCACTGGGGATTCCTATGGGTGGATTCTTTACAGAATCATCATTCGTTTTCCTTTTCCTTGTGTGTTAGTTCCCTGCTTCTATCATTTCCCTAAGGAATCCTAGTGGGGCAGTAGTTAAGTGTTCGGCTGCTAAACGGAAGGTCAGCGGTTCCCACCCATCAGCCGTTCTGCGGCAGAAAGATGTGACAGTCTGCTTGCGTAAAGATTTACAGCCTTGGAACCACTCTGGGGGCAGTTCTGCTCTGTCCTACAGGATCACTATGAGTCGTTTTGGATCATTTCCCTGTTCTTGTTTTCTAGCTCAGCTCATGATACCATCTAAGATTCAGAGTGGAAAGGACTTGGGGCTGCAGCAAGAGACTGAGGCCTCAGCCCTACTTGAGAACTGTGTGACCTTGAGTAAGTCACCTTCAGGTGCTTTTCTTGAACTTGGAAGTAATAATAACTACTTCATGTGGTTGCTGTAGGGCATAATACTACAACTGATATAAAAACCAAAGAGGGGTAAGAGGAATCTCATAACAAACATAGTGTATTAAATGCTCACATGGGAAATGCATTTACTGTTGAGAAAAAAAAAAAAAACACTATGAAAATTTCCTGTAGTTTTAAGGAAAATAAGGGCATCCTTACTGGTTAATTACATTGCTGAAAGGAAATAAATTATAGATCCCTAAGGCATGAATGGTTATTCCCAGATTAGAGGACTTTACCTGCTCTCCCCCAAAGATAAATTATGTTCTTAATAATTATGACTCTTAATTAAAATTGAATTCTGCCAGAGGACCTGTGGAATGTTGGTCTTTTAGAAATGAATTTCTTCCTGAAATTTTAGGAAATTAATAAAGATAGGTAGAAGAGAAGCTAGAAGCTCTAAATATTTAATTGAAAGTATTTATTGTCTTTTATTTTCATTACTGTCGTATAAATTTGATGAAAGTGACTATTTCTGTTGACTATAGTTTATGTATTTGCATATTAACGGAAGACGCAATTTTATGTAATTGTTATATTATTGGCAAATTTTGACTGCACTGTCTGTGCCGTTTTTCCTTTATTTCATTTTTTTTACTGGAGAAAATTCAAAATGATATTACTTTTAAATACTGAAATTTTCTTATATATATATATATATATTAAAAACTTCACACAAAATTTCTTGCGTAAGTATATTAAAGTTTTTTTTCCCCGCATACTTCTTTTACTTGTTGTTGATGTTAGGTGCTGATTAATCAGTTCCAACTCATAGAGACCCTATGTACAACAGAAAGAAACGCTGCCCAGTCCTGTGTGATGCTCACAATCCTTGTTATGCTTGAGTCCATTGTTGCAGCCACTGTGTCAATCCATCTTGTTGAGGGTCTTCCTCTTTTTCACTAACCCTGTACTTTACCAAGCATGAAGTTCTTCTCCAGGGTTTGATCCCTCCTGATAACATGTCCAAAGTATGTGAGACAAAGTCTAGCCATTCTTGCTTCTAAGGAGCATTCTGGCTGTACTTCTTCCAGGACAGATTTGTTTGCTTTTTGGCAGTCCATGATATATTCAATATTCTTTGCCAACACCACAACTCAAAGGCATCAATTCTTCAGTCTTTCTCATTCATTGTCCAACTTTTGCATGCATATGAAGCAATTGAAAACACTATGGCTTGGGACAGGCACACCTTAGTCTTCAAGGTGACATCTTTGCTTTTTAACACTTTAAAGAGGTCTTTTGCAGCAGATTTGTCCAATGCAATGCATTGTTTGATTTTTTTAACTGCTGCTACCATGGGTGTTGATTGTAGATCCAAGTAAATTAAATCCTTGACAACTTCAATCTTTTCTCCGTTTATCATGATGTTTATCTGTCCCGTTGTGAGGATTTTTGTTTTCTTTATGTTGGGGTGTAATCCATAGTGAAGGCTGTATAGTCTTTGATCTTCATTGGTAAGTGCTTCAAGTCCTCTTCACTTTCAGCAAACGAAGTTGTGTCACCCGCATACCGCAGGTTGTTAATGAGTTTTCCTCTAATCCTGATGCCCCATTCTTTTTCATATAGTCCAGCTTCTCGAATTATTTGCTCAACATACAGATTCAGTAAGTATGGTGAAAGGATACAACCCTGACACACACCTTTGCAGACTTTAAACCATGCAGTATCCCCTTGCTCTCTCCGAACAGCTGCCTCTTGATCTATGTACAGGTTCCTTATGAGCACAATTAAGTGTTCTGGAATTCCCATTCTTTGCAGTATTATCCATAATTTGTTATGATCCACACAGTCGAATACCTTTGCATAGTCAATAAAACAGGCAAATATCTTTCCGGTATTCTCTGCTTTCAGCCATGATCCATCTGACATCAGCAATGATATCCCTGGTTCCAAGTCCTCTTCTGAATCCGGCTTGAATTTCTGGCAGTTCCCTGTCAATGTGCTGCTGCAACCGTTTTTGAATGGTCTTCAGCAAAGTTTTACTTGTGTGTGACATTAATAATGTTGTTCAATAATTTCCTTACTTAGCTGGATCATTTTTCTTTGGAATAGGCATAAATATGGATATTTTCCAGTCAGTTGGCCAGGTAGCTGTTTTCCAAATTTCTTGACATAGAAGAGTGAGCACTTCCAGAGCTGCATCTGTTTGTTGAAACATCTCAACTGGTATTCCATCAATTCCTGGAGCCTTGTTTTTGGTCAATGCCTTCAGTGCAGCTTGGACCTCTTCCTTCAGTACCATTGGTTCTTGATCATATGGTACCTCCTGAAATGTTTGAACATTGACCAATTCTTTTTGGAACAGTGACTCCGTGTATTCTTGTTCATGTAGTCCAGCTTCTCTGATTATTTGCTCAGCATACAGATTGAATAAGTATGGTGAAAGATACAACCTTGACACACACCTTTCCTGACTCTAAACCATGTAGTATCCCCTTGTTCTGTTTACTTGCAGTTTTGTCTATATTCCTGAAATAGTTCTCTAAAATTTTCCACCAAACTGCAATACTCCAAGGAAAATAAACACAAACATTTAGGTGGTGCCCTTCCCTAGGTTTAGTTTCCTTTTGATAGAGATCAAGGTGAAGAACAAAGGTAATTGTGAAAGTTCTGATTTTTATCATTGGCGGGCTCTCCTGGAATCTCATCTCTCTGATTACATATGAGGCTACGCTTATCTTGGCTGCAACCCAAAGCTGCTGAGAGGCTGAGGCCTCACCATTAACTTTTAGGCATCAGATGAGACAGAAAGTGTATCTTGGGTTGAGTTCAGGGCAGAAAAAGAAATGGAATGTTACCAAGTGGCACTGAAATTGCATTGGGCTGCATTTCCTTCACAAGATTTTTGTTGTTATTAAAATTTCTGTACTTGAATATGATGTTGCAGTTGGCTAAGATCTGCAAGATGGCCAAATGTGTTATGTTTAAATACAATATCAATGACCAACACATTTGGAGTGTTTTTCTTACAGAATATTTCAAAGGCCTCTGGGAAATAGCAATAGTCAGAATCATTCTTACAAGTGTTTTCAAGTGCTTAAAGTAGCCATCACAATCTAAATAATCTTATTTATTTTGTTGCTATGTTGTTGCTATGCATTTGTCTCTTTTTCTCTATTAGAATGTAAGTTCCAAGAGAGTAGGTACTGTTATTCACTGAGGGATCCTGGTATCTAAAACAGGACCTAGTTCAATAAATATTTATTGACTGACTGCTAGCAGAGGTAATTATATATAATGACTGAATTCTAGAACGTGGCAGAGTGAGGTAGGCATTGCCCATAATGCAGTTTTAAGCATCGGACTAACTTAAAAACCACCTACTCATACCTTCTTAAAAAAAAAGAAAAGAAATCATGGTGACACAAGAAAGTTACCAGCAAAGTTTCTTTTTCATGAAGTATGTTTTTCATAGGCAAGGTTAGAGGTTGAAAATTTTTGTAATACATGAAAGGTGAGAAGGACAAAGATTTGAAGGAAGCAGTTTTTGAGATGAATAGGCAACACACATTTCAATATACAGGGAGGAAGGGAAGGGGTTAAAGAGGAGGAGATGACGGGGGGTGGAATAGGAGGAGGGGAAGCAGAAAAGAAGGTTGAGTCTGAACAGGGGTCCTTATTAGGTGCTACTGAGTTCATTCCAACTCCTGGTGACCCTGTGAGTGTCAGAGTAGAACTGTGCTCCATAGGGATTTCAATGGCCGATTTTTTGGAAGTAGTTTGCCAAGGCTTTCTTTCCAGGTGCCTCTGGGTGAACTTGAACCTCCAGCCTTTCCTGTTAGCAGCTAAGCATGTTAACAGTTTGCACCACGCAGGGACCCTACCCAAAAAACCCAAACCCATTGCCATTGAGTCAATTCTGACTCATAGCAACCCTATAGGACAGAGTAGAACTGTCCCATAAAGTTTCCAAGGAGTGCCTGGTGGATTTGAACTGCTGACCTTTTGGTTAGCAGCTGTAGCTCTTAACCACTACGCCAGCAGTGTTTCCAGAGAGACCTACGTATGGGGGAAAAGTGCAAGGCTAATAAGTCCCAGTAGAAACCTGATAGATGATGTTGACCATTCAGGCAAGAAACTTACTTTTGATTTTGAAGGCAATACAATGTCCAAGGAGAGCTTTAGATATGTAAAAGCATTACAGCAGGGGATTACTTTATGGGCAATATTTGGAACTGATTTTAAGAGTGAGGGAGGAGAGTGTGATTATCATCATAGAAAGCATGCTTTTTTTTTTTTTTTTATATGTGAGAATAACGTTAACCTTTATTGCAAATTTAGGTTATTATTTCAATCTTGGTATATTACCAGAAGCTGAAAAAATTGCTTCCACAACAAATTTAAAATGACTGCGTTGGGCAAACCACTAGTATTAAATCCAGGAAAAGAAATTGACTATCTTTCAATATCTGTAATGAAAAATATAACTGTTTCTTTACTTTTTTCCCATCTTAATAAACCTTTAACTTCTCTTTAAGATTTTTTTTTTTTTTACATCTACTTTTCTTTGCAAGTTTTCAATTCATGTGTAAGTCCAAATGTATTTGAGTTAAGTTTCTGTGTGGAATGATTTGAGAAAAGGAAGCAAACACAACATTTTTTTCTTTTTTCAGCAGTGTACTATTTTAGCCCTCTGCTAGTTTTATATTATCCCCTTTTTATATTGAATTTCTTTTTAACTTAGTGACTGAGTATAACATCTAAACTGGGAAAGAAAATCTTAGAGCAAAATATTGTATGCATTGTAAATAGAACTACTTATAGTGAACCAATACAATGAACTTTTGATAACATTTTCCAATATCCAGCAGTGGACTAAGAGCTACCATTTAATGAGTGTCTATACATGGGAGCTTTGCATACATCGTTTTCAATTCACATAGCAGCTGTTTAAGTAGTACCCTGGGGCTTAGTCTTTATACCTCTGCTTTCCTCCCCTCTCCTCCCTTCTCTTCACCTGTTTTCTCCTCTCCTTTCCAGTTTCTCTTTTCTATATATACTCACTCCCTAAATGATGTCCTGTCTGTTTAGTCTAAACACTGATGACTCTCCACTTTTATATTTCCCATCCACACCTCTCCCTTGAACTACAGGCACACAGACCCAGTGTCTCGCTGGACAGGCCCACTCACATGTTTAACAATTATCTCAAAGTTAACATGTCCTAAATCAAACTCTTTACCCACCCTCCCTTCCCACCTAGTCAGTACTCTACTGTAGAGTAATTTATCTTAGGAAAGGGCATCCTGTTTGGTAAAGTAGAGGGTCAGTGAAAATGAGCAAACCCCTCAATAAGATGGATTGACACAATAACCACAGCAACAGGCTCAAAAGCATCATCATGAAGATGGTGCAGAACCAGGCAACGTTTTGTTCTGTCATACATAAGGTTGCCATGAGTCGGTTGCTTCTATGGCAACTAACAACAACATCTTGGTAAATGGCAACGTCTCGTTGAAAAAGTAAGTCAGATCATGTTACTCTCATGCTCAAAACCCTCCAATGGATTTCCATATCATCCACTGTAAAAGACAAAATCATTTCATGCCCTTCAGAGCCCTGTTTGATCTCTCCCCTGCGGTTTCTGTTACTTGTCACTTCCTACTTCCTGCCTCTCTCACTTTGCTCTAGCCCCACTGGTCTCAATGCTATTCCTCAAGAAGGTCAGCGTGTATACACCTCAGGGCCTTTGCACTTGCCATTCTCTGTGCCAGTAATACTTTTCTACTATATATCTGAATGTCTCACTTCTTTCAGGCCTCCATTCAGATGTCAAATTGTTATCAGATATAAAATAACATCTCCTCCCTGATCCTGCCTCTCTCTAATCCCTTTAAACCCGTTGCTGTTGAGTCGATTCCAACTCATAGTGACCCTATAGGACAGAGTAGAACTGCCCCGTAAGGTTTTCAAGGCTGTAATCTTTACAGAAGCAGACTGCCACATCTTTCTCCTGAAGAGCGGCTGGTGTGTTTGAACCACTGACCTTTTGTTTAGCAGCCGAGCATTTAACAATGGCACAACCAGGGCTCCTCTAGACCCTTTAGTCTGCCTTATTTTCCTCCAAAGCACTTATGATCTGAAAGTTATAGTTACTGTTTTGTGTGCTTATTGTCTGGAATGGGAGCTTCAGAAGGCCTGGACTTTATTTGATTCACTGCTGTGCCTGCAGCACTTAGAACGGTGCCTGGCATATAATCGGTGCTCAAAACCACTTATTGAATGAATGAACAAACCTGTTCTATACTAAGGATCAAATTCCTAGCCATTACTAAATACTGTGTTTATGTGAACGTTTTGGTGTATCTGACCAACTGTTTATTCTCAAGCAAGATCCAATTTATTTAAAGCAATCTATATACCACTAGTTTTCTGAATGTAAGACCAATCAATGCTATCAGAATTGTTGAAATGTATATTCTTATGGAGAGGATTTTGAAGGACAAAATGAAAAAATAGTAATAAAGTTGGAAAGAAAAATACATTTAAGAAGGAAGAGATTGGCAATGGTGTTGACAAATACCATCTTTTGATCTGAGTCATAAAGAAGAGTTTGTTATTTCTGGAGGGCATCTTTACCCACCCCTCCAGAGTTTTGGAAAGGGAAAATAAGTTCCTTTGAGATGATGTTCTTATGTTAAATACATATTGAAATATATCTCATAATTACTAGCATTTGGATAAACTGTGGGTTATGTTAACACTTCTTAAATTATTCTAACTTTAGAATATAAAAACCTTGCATATCATTCAGATTCTAAACTTTAAATACACAATAAATGTAAAATATTAATAGCTTCTTATCATTTATTTATCTACATGCATTGTGCTAAGTGATTGCTGTATATCATCTATCGAATCCTCCCTATCGACTGTGAGACAGAGAGCATTATCAGCAGCACATTACAATGAAGATAAGTATTTTTCTCAAGCGCATGCAGCTGGGTCCTGAAATCTCTCTGACTTCAGGTCCATACTCTCAGCACTAGGATAGATTGCCTTCCATCATAGCCATTGTTCCACTTGATTTGTTTTGTAAAGGTTGTTTCTGTCTGGAATCTTATAATGGGAGCTGAGCCATCAGCTAACATGAGCCCTTTATGTAACGGATGAGAGAACAGCAGACTGGAGAGGTTAAATGACGGGCCAAATGTTACCCAGAGATAGCTTTGGGAGAGCAACTGAGGTTTCCTCACTTCCTGTCCTGCTTTCTTCTATTTCTACATTGTTTTTCTCTGTTTTTTAATTGGTTAGAAATGATACAATGCTTAGGATTACGGCTTTTCCTTAAAATAATGAATCAGTGCATAACTTACAAGCTACTAACATTACCTGAAGTCTGTTAAAGAGGGTCAGAAGTCCCTGGGTGGTGCAAATCGTTGGCTGTTAATTGAAAAGTTGGCAGTTCAGAGTCTACCCAGAGGTACCTCACAAGAAAGGCTTGATGATCTACTTCTGAAAAAGAAAAAAAAAATCAACAATTGAAAACTCTATAGAGCACAGTTCAGTTTTACTCTGACACACATGGGGTCACCATGAGTCAGAATGACTCGTCAGCAGCTGATTATTGTTTACAGATGGGGTCAGCACCCCCCAATTCTGCATTCCAATCATGGAGGCGTAGATTCAACTTGCAGCTCCAGGCCAGGCCTGCAACCTCAGGACAGGGTCTCTGCAATGGGTTCCAGAGGGCAGAAAGTCAGGGAAACAATCAACACAAGGAAACTGTGCCAGTATTTTCACTGAATTTTGATGATTTGGCAGTGGATTAGTTCTATAGTGTTTCAGATTCCACAACTGTACTCCACAAAGGCTTTAGCATTTGCTTCTGAATTAACCAACCACTGAATGATGCTTATTGATAGTAGTAGCCAACCCCTGAAGCTGAGCTTTGTAAAGGGAATTGAAGACCACGAAGTTAGTCACTGTCATGACTTTAAGGTGTTTCCACTACTCCATGCTACACATGTACAGAGATGCAAAAACCAAACCAAACTAAACAAAAATGTCGAACAAACATTTCAGGTAATGTTTTGTGCAGACCCTGGCTTAACATTCTTTTGCATTGAATGGGGCTGTTGGTAAAATGCTACTGTTAAAGAATACTTCCAAGACAAAGCTAATTCAAGAACTGCAAGAAAAGTAACCAAGGAGGGTATTTATTAGTAATCCCTAGGAATCATCAGATTTTGGTTTTGCTGTTGAAATTGAATTGCTTTTCTAATTCGGATTTTAGATCAGTTTCTGTTTCGTGTTAGAGTATTCCACAACAACATTCACATATTCTTCTCTCTGCATTTCTTCTTTCAACATATTTTCAAAGACCTTTAGCCTTTAGGGAATATTCAAACACTGGTAAATTACAGTGAACATTATCTGAGTAGTATTTGAATAAGGTAACATTCAGATTCCTGAGCAAGGTTAGCAGCTCTACACTAAATCACGTGTCAAAATTGCCAATTTATGGAGTTATTTTGCTTTTGTTATTTTGCTTCCAAAACTTGTTATTTCTTGCTTCATAAGATTTGTTTAAAGTATAGGTGGCGCAAAGACTTACCACTTGACTATTAGCCAAAAGGTTGATGGTTTGAACCCACTTGGGGGCACCTGGAAAGACAGGCCTGGAAATCTGCTTCTGAAAGGTCACAGCCTTGAAAACCCCATGGAGCAGTTCTACTCTGCACACAAGGGGTTAGTACCTGAGTCAGAACTGATTTGATGGCAACTAACAACAACAACAGCAACGTGTATAAGCAGATTAATATTTATTTTATTTGCTGGAATGACTCACCATTAGCAGTGGGCAGAGCTGCAAACACACACTTAAAACAGGACAACAACTACCGACAAGACTGACTCACAGTGACACCTCTATGTGACCTTTCCAGGATTCCCAAAGTGTCAGCTTTCCCCTTTGACTCAGCGTGTCAACATTTCTTGCTCTCACCTGCTACTTGGTGTCGGTGGAGTCCTTCAAACCAGTGATACTATAGGTTGATAGTTATTTTAATTCTCAGAAGAAAATTATAATACTTTTCCTGATTTCTCAGCTGATTTATTTCAGGACTCAGAATTTGAAAAAAACATATTCTCCAAGCAAAGCTAGGATAGAATTTGCCACAGAAATGACAGTCTAGGGGATAGAGGGACAAGTAACCAGAACCCTTCAGTGGTTTCAGAGAGCAAAGCTGCCTAACCAGCCTAGAGTGGCTGGACATTGACCTGAGGGAGAAAGGAACTTGTATCTATTTAGGCTATTTTACTTCGGGGTCTCTTTGTTACACCAGCCTAGCTTTTCCCATAACTAATTCCTAAATACTATAAATGATTTATACCCAGGGATACATGGATATCTTCCTAATAGCCAGTTCAGAAACATAGACGACCTTATAATAATTTTGAATTCAGCAAGAACTTAAAGACTATCTAGTTTAACCTCCTCATTTTAGAGATAAGTTATTGATTACATCTGATAGTAAATCACTTGCCAAAGGGCACTTGAAATTTTCTCAGGTTAATAAAATGTACTTAATATGGAAAAAAAAAATTTCTGTACAAGTGAATGCAAACCATCTTCAACTATGAAGGACAAAATAATAATTTCTTTTGTAATATTTATACTGGTACAGAGTAGCTGTGCTAGTGTTCTTTTTCACATTATAGTGTTATAAGCCGCACATTATAGCATATGTCTTTTTTTACCTAATCTTGGCTCAGTGTCTAGAGACCCCCGTGTGAAATGGAACAACCCCCCCAAAAAAACCCTCCGAAACAACAAAACCCAAATCAGTTGCCATCAAGTTGATTTTGACTCATGACGCCCATGTGTTGCACAGGAGAACTGTACTCTCGAGGGTTTTCAAGCCTGTGACCTGTTGGAAGCAGCTCTCTAGGTCTTTTTTCTGAGGCACCTCTGAAGAAACAGTATGTTAAGTATTTTACACGTATTATTTCATTTATTTAATCATCACAAAGACTTTTTGAGGTGCCATTATCCCCATTTTACTCGTCATAAACTGAGAATCTGAGCGGTTATGAAACTATCCTTAGGTTGCACAATATATAGCAGAGCTGGACTTTTCATACAAATAGATGAATATGTGTAGCTTGGAAATTTTGAGAGAAAATAATATAATTTTTAAAAATTACCAAGTAATTTCTCATAATATCCTTTTGTTACCGTATCAGCCAATATTTGCATACACAGCAATCCCTTTACATACTGCAAAGGTACTGAACAGAGTAAAAAACTAGAATATAGGGTGGATAGTTCCTGATTTTTTAAATAAGTTATTGTCTTTCACCTCTGTACTCTGAATTTTTTTAAGTACACTGTTACCAAACACATAAAAAATTATTTTGTGCAAACAAAGTTCAAGGTAGTTTAGATGAAAATGGGAAATAGTAATATGACAAACTGTAAGTGAATTTTAAATGAATATGAGACTATTATAAAGCTATATTGATATCTTGAATCCTAAGTTCCATATTAAGGTCATAGTAATGGCTTTGTGTTTTATGAGCCTGTGTGGTGTTATTGACATCAGCTCTTTAATCTTAACTTTGCCTCAAGCAAAAATAAATCTTAATGCTTGAAACTGTATGGTAACCTAACTGCCTTGTTTAGTAGGTATCATTTTTTCCCCTAAATGTCACTAATACCTTGCTCTGGTGAAAGAAAAAAAGAAATGCTTATTCCATTTCGTTGAAGTGGTAAATACTTCTGCTACTGTAGAATGGCCTGTGGACAGATGCTTTTCCATTTTTGTTTGTGCATTAAACTATTATGCATTGGTGAATAAACAAGTCAGGCTAAATGTATAAGACTAAATGTAATGTATATGATTCTGCATAGTTCGGCCACTTAATTGCTAGATTGCTAGTTAATGTTTGGCTGTTACATTTATGCATTTTGAAGACCAAGTTTAGAACCAAGCAGGAGCAAGTGACACACTAGAAAAAAGCACAGCATTCTTGGAAGAGAGTCAAGGTTAAAGGGAACTTAGGAGCATCTTGAGGTCACAGCTGACTGGGAGACAGGGACAGGCTGGTTTCTCTAAAGTCCTGTAAGAAAAAGTTTCAAACAGTTACGACCCAGAAAATTTTCAGGAATGAAAAAAAAAGAAAGTGGCTCTTCTTCTCTATAAAGAAAAGCAAATGTTAAACAAGCAGAATTTGTTGAAGGGATGGGTTCTTGATTTGTAGCTAGAATTCAATATTTCATTTGGCCCTTGATCTAAATTACTTATAATTAGAAATACGCGTGTTACTTTCTTAACAAGGAATTATATCTTTGTAGAAAAAACTGCACTATATGAATTCTAATTTATAGCCCTGGTTCTCTCTCTACATGTAGCCCAAAGAAACTCTGTGCATTGTATCTAAGCTTTTGTGAACAGACATCATAATTCACTAAGTGACAACTACTGAAATTGCAGGCATAGTGCCTGGATGCAATTCTTCTTCCAATTAGATAGGAAACACTCATGTTTTGTGAAGAGTCATAATTATAAAGGAAAGATCTTTTTAATCTTGCCATCTTGGGAAAAACATTTATAATCTTGCCAACTCAGTTGTCAAAATATTCTTTTTGACTTTAATCCTCATTAAAACAAACAAACCAACCAACCAACCCGTTGCCATCGAGTTGATTCCTACTCATAGTGACCCTATAGGACAGAGTAGAACTGCCTTATAGGGTTTCCAAGGAGTGGCTGGGGGACTCGAACTGCCAATCTTTTTGTTAGCAGGAGTAGCTCTTAACCACTGCATCACCAGGGCTCCTTAATCCTCATTAGAAACAGATACATTTCATTGGATTTTAATTAGAATATGACTCAGGATTTAAGTTATTATTTGTAGTACATGGAGTAACACTACTCTTCTTTAAACACCAAAATAAGGCAAGTAAGACTAATGTTTTAATGTTAAACTGGTAAAATTCACTGAGAATATGAAGGAAACTAGCTGTGTATGATAGTAAACCAAAAGATTTAAGTGTTGGACTGAAAAGCTTAGAACACCTCACATTTTATATAATAGCACTTGTGAAATGTCAGAGAGGCAAGCCTGGATGAAAATAGCTATAGTTCAGTATCAGGAAAATAATCATCTGTACCATGCTCTTTCTGAAGACCTGTGAAATATTGAGGTGGGGGTGGAGGGATTAGCAAAGATTGTAGAAAAGGAGACCCTAACTCTAACTCTAACACCAACCCTAACCCTAACTCTGGTTCTCCAAGAACTGAAGTTGGGAGTGTTTGTTGAGCAATATCCTAAAGAGGGGTAGAAAGAGAGGAATAGAGAACAGAGTGGACACATGGATCAGGGAGGTGCTCTGTTGTGGGGCTGTGGTTGTTCTTGAGGCCTCACAATGACCTTATGCTTTGGAGATTAGCCATCTCCTTTGTTGTGTCTGTCTTCAGGGTCCCAATAAAAAGAGATGGCACGCTAGAATCAGGATAATTTGAAGAGGCTGCATTTATTAAGAGACTATTACGAATGTATGAGTAGCGTGTGTCAGAGAACCATAGGGATGATGCAAGTACCCACAGTTAGCAGTAGGATTTTCACCAACTCTAAACTTGAAGGATGAAGAGGAAAAAGAAGTTAGCAGAATATGGAAGGAAAGATTCATGTAGACTAGGCTTTCTTGGGAGATGCAGGGACCTTCATTGAGGATCCTAGCCAGAGGCATCCTCAGGGAGAAGGAGTGAGGGAATAGATACCCTGAGATCATTCTCCTTCCTCTGATTTCCTGCTGGGACTCCCCATGGGCCAAACCCAACCAGAAGTCAGAGGGTCCAGGATCTATTTATTCTGGTCAGCATTTATGATCAGGCTGAAGGAACAAATGGAAGATATTTAGCATACTGTGATTCTATGCACATATGCAAATTGGTAACTATCCCTCTTCCCCAGAGTTTTGATGATACTAGGAAAAGAATGTTGTGGGTGAACACATGTTCATTCTGGTAAATGGAAAGACAAGAAATGTCTCCTCTGAATACTTGTAAGTAGGCAATATAATTTACTTGTAAGTTTGAGAAGCTTGATTCTTATGGCTGAATCTTGTCAACGCTAAAGCTCTGACAAAGCTGAGGCCAGATCACAGTAAATTTGGTAAGACTTCTGAGCTCTCTTGGGAGACTGGTCATCTAGTCTTCTATTGATGACACTTAAATCTTAACATGGAGCCTTTCCAAAGTATAATAGGATCAACTTGATAGAAGTTGCTTCATATTTCTCCTCAAAATATCTCACATTCAGTCTAGTCCTGTTTGGAATTTTTAGTATTCTTTGATCTAATAAGATAATAAGGCAAGTGCATCAAAGTAAAGATAAAAGATATACTTAAAATATAAGATATAAGAAATTACTTCCTAGATTTTCCAATGTGCCTCCAAAACTGAGAATATGAATTGACTTCTATTACTATGCTGTAAATGAGAAATTGAATAAAGAGCCCATTTTTTTTATAAAAGCTTTCATAACCTTGTACTGTTTTAATGACATCATTGTATACTAAAAAGTTCACAAGACCTTCAGCGCCCTGAAACTAAAGTATTCATTTGCAAGTATCATTCTCAATATTGAATTGGAGTCAAGTAAAAGATTTTCTTGGGAGCAAAATTTTTTCTCAATTTTTTAGAAATTTATTTGGTGGTGGGTGGATTTTCAAAAGAATTTGCTACTCTGACTTTCTCCAGCAAAAATAAAATAAAACAAAAATTTTCAAAATTTTAATGCTGATATTGAGTCTCATAAATGTTATACTCAGGAAAATATGAAAAGGAGTCATATATTCATTTAACTATTATGATTGCTTGACACTGTATTTGAGACTGGGAATGCAGAGACGGAAAACAAAATTGGTGCCCTCAGAGCTAGAGTCTAGTGGTGAGGAAAACAGGTTAAAAGGCAACCACCATACAAGGTAACCCGAAGGGTAACTACAGTGAGTGTAGGGAACCATGGGGACAACCTGACAAGGGACCTCTTGGTCAGTGAGTAGGTGTGAATTTAGACAACAGGAGTATTTATTACAGGCAAATAAAAACTACTCCCCCTTTTTTCATCCCATGTGGCTTCAAATTATCGTTTTAGTTAAACAAATTAAAATCATATGCAGAATTATATGTTAGCCAGTGGAGTTGTATCAATTACATTAAAATTGATGGAGTCACAGCACTAGGTTGCTGCAAATATGGAAGCAATGCTGAATTTCAGAATAAACTGGCTCATTTGCTGAGAAGAAGAAAAGTCTACCTACTTCTTTCTTCCTTTTAGAGTCTTGTTCTGTTTGTTTCATATATAATGACCAGGGCCTTTAGTTGTACTTACCCGTTGCTGGAGAGTCAATTCTGACCCATAGCAACACTACATACAGGACAGAGTAGAACTGCCCCATAGGGTTTGCAAGGAGCGGCTCGTGGATTCAAACTGCGGACCTTCGGGTTAGCAGCCATAGCTCTTAACCACTTTGCCACTAGGGCTCCAGTTATAGTCAGTGGAGGGTAAAGGGTGTTGCTTGATGACATTGTTTTAACCTCTAGATTCAACCATGCCTAAAACTACCTTTGGACTTTTCAATTACAAAATCCAATAAATTTCCCTTTCATTTTTTAAGCCACTTTGAAGGGTTTTCCATTGCTTACCACCCAGATTCCTTGGTGCAAAGAGCCCTGGAGCAAAGAGATGGCATTATCACTAAAGCCTTCTTGCCCTGGAATCCAGATCTGCCTGGTGTCAGTCCTTGGGCTGAACTACAGCTTGGCTTCCTCTCAATGTACTTTCTTTTAATGTCTCTTCCAATACGGAAATTTCTGGGAATCTAAAGTTACTAGTAACACTGTGGGCTTTCTTCAACTGTAAGATTTCTTTCATTTTATTATATCATAAACTAGGTAAACAAGGGTGTTGGGGAGTAAAAGGCACTACCCTAGCAGCTTGGAGTTAGGGTTCATGTCTGCATCTGCCACTAATGATACAAATGACCTAAGACAAGGTATTTTCCTGTCTTGTGCCTCATTTTCTATTTCTGTAAATTGAAGAGGCAGACTCTAGATGGTTTGTGAAGTTCCCACTATCTCTCAAGAATTCTATGCCTTTTTTTTTTTTTGGTGTGTGTGTTTTAGGTGAAAGTTTACGGAGCAAATTAGTTTTCCATTCAATAGTTGGTACATGAAGTGTTTCATGACCTAGGTTTCATTCCCCACAATGTGTCAGCACTGTCCCCATTTCCGCCCAGGTTTCCCCATTATCTTTTGTCCTGATTATGTACCCTTTCCTGCCTTCTCATCTTATAACTGATTGTTCTAAGGAGTACGTTCCTCCTGGGTGTTATTGTTTATGTGCTTGTCTCTTATTTGGCTGAGAGGTGGTCTCCGGGAATGACTTCATTTCCAGTTCAGAAGGGTGTCTTACGGCCATAGTCTTGGGGGTTCCTCCAGTCTCTGTCAGACCAGCATCAAAAATTCTATGCCTATTAATGAGAATGGAAGAAAGTGGGGCAGAGCATTTTACACTTGGTTTCTCTGTGATTCAGTGTAAAATACCAGAAAATTAAGGTTGACATTATATATTGTGACTTACCTTCACTTGGAATGCAAGAAAAGGTTATTATTGTGCTAATACAATTGAAGGTGACATTTTCCTACTGAGTAGCAGTATGATCACAGCAGAAAAAATAAATAAACAGGAGGCATCTTGGCCATCTAAGGTCTTGATTGTGCAGTTATGGCATAAGGAGGTTAAGAGCTGTCAATCGTATTGCTCTTTGAGTCAAAGTTTAAAAAAAATTATGCCAGAGATAACGTTCATTTAAATAATTTAACGCAGGAAGGAAAATGATCAAGACAGATTGCTAGATAGGTGTTTCCTATGCTATAATTATTCACCATAAAAATAGCCTCAAAAATAGAGTAGCATTTTTTCTTTACTTTCGCGTGATCTTCTTTTGAATATTCTCTTTGATAGCAATGCAAGTCTCCACTTGTTTCTGTGGTCTTCTTACATGTATTGATATGCACTCAGTGGTGGAGGGAAACATTGGCAAAGTGATTTCAGGAGAAAACAGTCTCATCCTTAGGGCAGAACCACCAAGTGAGTGTGAGGAGGAGAGTGTTTGCCTGTCCACAGGGCATCCCCATGAGCTGGCTGGGTCCATTTATAGTTCTGTAAACCAGTATTCAGTCCCAAATCAAGGAATAAGTTTTAGAATTTAGAAAGGAGTGAGTTTTATTATGTTTCTTTCCTTCTTTTTTTTTTTTTTTTTTTACTTCAAAGACAGCCAGACAGGAAGTTATAAAATCCACGGAATTTAAGGTGAACAAACTAGGTTTAATTTGAATTTGTGGCAAGTTGGAATAGTTACTGCTGTGGTTAAACGAGTCCATCCTAGTTTATACATTAAGTTTTTTTTTTTTTTTTTTTTTTTTTAAGGGAGGAATTCATTTTTGAGTTAAGGAAAAATAATGCAGGAGTTTTTCCTTTCCAAAATAAACCAGGGCGGTGGTGCCACTCCCAGGAAGCTCTGGAATATTTTCTCAGATGCTATTTCTTGTGGTCTCCCAATCTGGTTAGCAACATGTTCATTTAAGTTTCAGAAATTTTTAAACCAAACACTTACCTGTTCCTTCCCTGCTTTGTTAACAGGATGTCATTCAACCCTGAGTGGTATCGTGTTGAATGGTACATACTGGATTTTTTTTTTTTCAATTCGCTGTAAAATAAACTGTCCACTCAAAAGGGTTTAAAATAACTATTTTACATTTTGGCATTTAAAAATAAGATTGGCTTTTATGGCAATTACTAGGTTGAACAGACATGTAAATGTGATGGCTAATGCAGTGACAATTTATGTTTTAAGTTATTTTCTTCCTTCTAATTATGAATTTGGGTGACAAGATTGCTAGCATCACAGTTGTCAATAATGTTTTATAAGGAAAGGCAAGACAGAATAAGTGCTCCAAAGTGTTCTAAAATATATTAGGTGCCTTTTAGCTTTATTAGAATGAAGTAACTGCATAATATGCTTTATATTTTATTATTCCTTCTCAAGACTAACTAGAGAGCAGAGTGTGAACAGAAAGCTATGTAGCTGAAAAGAATGTCAGATGAATCGCAAATTCCACTTCTTATATTGTGATAGTATCCTTTGTTCTTTCCGACAACACTGACTCAAGATTGATTCACAAATGTTTGGCTGTTGTCTTCTCATTGTCATTAATCTGTCTGCAGTGACATGCGTGCCTTGCAGCATCTCTGTCAAACGCCATTAAAAGTGTTTTCCTTCTATGCACAAGAAATTGAAGCAAGGATGAAGCTGATGGAGCTAACAAAGGTTTGGCATTAGTGATTTTGTTAAAAGACACACGTTAGTCTAAGTGACGTTAATAGTGTATGTTGAAATCAATATTCTGAAACCTCAGCAGGGGCATTCCAACTATCTTTCATTTCAGCATTACTTGAGAAGACCTGAATTTTCTTTTTCATGATTAAATTGATAGTGAAGGAGGTACCTACGTTATTAAAAGTGAATGACAATTCACACTCAGGTGATTATAAACAACTGAAATGGCCTTCTGTCATACCTGTATGTAATAAATTATGAGCAAGGGATATATGTACTTTATAGAGGAATGCTAAAAGGAAGAGGAGCACAGAAACTATTTGAAGAATCAGGACAGAATGCAACTTTGGACTAGAGAGTAAAAAAATATTGGTAGGGGAGACACAAGATGGCAACTACCTTCGGAAAGAGTTAGAGTCCTTTTCCTTTAACAACATGTGACAGGATCTTGCCAATCCGCTGGTGGGTCATTTGCCTTAGAAGGGGAGGAGATTCAACTGTCATCAGCTGTGGTGGGGCTAGTGGTTTCTAGAAAGCAGAGATAAACCAGAAGTCTTCGCAGGCAGAGAGCAGGAAAAATGGCTTGAGTGGAAAGAGTAGTAGGTTGGTCTTGGAGCCAAGGACATCCTATACCCCTTGAACCTGACTTGAACGGAGGAATAAAAACATGAACATTTTCAGGTGAGTTGAATGGACTTTCAGGCTCAATTCTTCCATTATTTCTCAACCTTTCGACATAATCTATCCTCCTAATGTTAAGTGCATGTGCCATATAATATTTTCTATTAATTAGACATTGGTGTGTAACTATGTACAAGAATCCTTGTCCAGCGTTTCAGCCATGACTTGAAATGCTAGGTATGATCATGCTTCTGGAAACGCTCTAGGAATTTCTTGGAAAGAATATAGGAATTATTGTATGGATTATGAATGAATGGGTGTATTCATTTTATTTCTATGTTTAAATCTGAATGTTTTCTTTCAATAACTCTATCCCAAACATGGCAAGTAAGAAGATTATCATTTAATTTCCTTTCTTTTTATGAAAAAAATCAAATGTGTAACTTAAGAACCACAAACTTATCTTTGAAAAGTTGTGTAAATATGTTTCTTCCTATGCTGACAACTATGGAGAAGGGTTATAATTTGCTATACTGTATTAAAATGAAGAATAAAAGTAAGATTGAGACATGCCAGGGTGACTCCACTGAAGGAAAAGCTTGATTAAAATTGACTATAACAGGAAGCCTGCTTGTTCCTTGAGAACTATTTGAGCCATTTTTTAACCACTGTATTTTGGAAACTGAAATCTTAGACACCAGTGCATGGAAAAACAGAGTGTCTGTCTTTCCTCTCTATTCTTGTAATTGTCTGTTAATCCTTTCCTGTATTATTTATATCACTTTGGGAAAGAAGTAAAGAGAAAATAATGAAAGTGAAATGCAAATTGGTTACTGTGATAAAATGAGGTTTTCAAACAACTGGATTAAAATATATCCAGATTTTCTTTTTTTTCTCAAATAGTAGATAATGAAGTTCGAATGGTACAGAGTTGGGCTCAAGTTATGAGATTATTTTCCTCATTAAATATAAAAACATATTTCATCCAATTATATTCATGCTTTTATTTTCCCAAGGTGAAACGGAAAGAAAGCACTGAACATCAGATATTCCAAACTCTAAATATTTTGCCATTGTTATCAATCACTAGCTCTGGTTGTGTTTGTTTTGTTCATCTGTTGTTATGTTCTGTAGGATGAAGTTGATGTTTTATTGTTTGCATTTGAATTATTTGACCAAAATATCTGATCTGCATATTTTATATTAAACCCCAAATAGTTTGATATAGATGGTAAATATATATGAATGAAGTCTTTCAATAGGTTTTATTAAGTTTGAACTGTGCACAGTTTGAGGAACTCACTTAAACATGCTCACCCCCAAACATCTACTGACCCTAAAAAAGGCACCTGTTAATTTACAGATTTATAGGTGTTGGGGGGTGGGGGGAAGGGCAGTAGTGGTTCCCTGCTAGAATTCTTGTCTTCCATGCAGGAGACCCAGGTTTGATTCTAGGCCAAGGCACCTCAAGTGCCATCCTGCCAAAGATCCCTGAGGCTGTTGCTGTGGTACTCTCCAACGTGCTGGTGTCTATTAATCTGGGTAATGCTCATTCACCACCTGCCCTTTGAACAAAGCCCTGAAGACGTCACCGGAAAACCCTCAAGCAGGGAATGGCAAGTGGGTATCACCCCACATGCCAATTTTAATAAAATGATAGTGGCTTCGATAGAACAAAGTAAATCCAAATCTCTGCCGCCAAGGCATCTGCAATCTAGCTGGGGAAATAAAAAAGTAAACAGTTGTCTTAGTTATCTGCTGTAGCAGAAATACCACAAATTAGTGGCTTTAAAAAACCAAACTTTATTTTCTCACAGTTTAGGAGGCTAGAAGTCTGAATTCAGGGAGCTGGCTCTAGGGGAAGGCTTTCTCTTTTTGGCTTCTCTGGAGGAAGGTCCTTGTCTCTTTCAGGCTTCTGCTCCTGGGTGATCTTCATGTGGCTTGGCATCTATCTTTTTCCATCTCTACTTGCTTCCTTGCTTGCTTGTTTAAACTCTTTTATATCTCAAAAGAGATTGACTCAAGACACACCCTACACTAATCCTGTCTTATTAATATAACAAAGATTACTCATTCTCAAACGGATTTAGAACAACCAAAAATCTGTTGCCATTGAGTTGATTCCAACTCATAGCGACCCTATAGGACACAGTGCAACTGCCCCATAGGGTTTCCAAGGACGTAATCCTTACGGAAGCAGACTGTCACATCTTTCTCCCGTGGAGTGGCTAGTGAGATCGAACGACTGACATTTTGGTTAGCAGCTGAACGCTAAACCACTGTACCACTAGGCCTCCTCCAACCACAGGCATAGAGGTGAAGACTTACAACGTATATTTTTTGGGGACACAATTCAATCCATAACAATAATCATGGAACAGCAGAGAGGAAGGAAGGCTCACTGGGAAAAGTTCTAAAGCAGCTAGTCCACACGGTCCTCCACAATAAGGAGCTAACACCAGAACATAAATGAATGCGCTGCATTCTCCATCTAGGAAGTCTTGCCATAAAAAAGATCCATGAACTTAAACAATGTGTGTAGTGATGTAGCCAATTTACATTCAAGCATAAGCTCCATAACATTAGGCATGCCGTAGTAAGCTCTTTGCTGATAAGCACTTTGAGTGGTGTTGCTAGAGAGAAACCTGGAGGATAAACAAAGGGCAATATGTGGTTTAGATGGAAACACTGCTTTTTCTATCAGACAGACCTAGGTTTGCGACCTTGGAAAGTTATGCAACCTCAAAGCCTGTAATAAGACAGTGGTTTCTTACTTTATAAGTTTGCTGTGAGAATTATGTGAGAAAATGTTTGTAGATCTCTAAGCCCACTGTTGGTCAAAAGCACTTATCCAGTGTAGATTTCTTTATTCTTCTGTGAAGTCATTAATATTACAATGCCTAACTCTCTCTGGGAGTTTTGGTCCATATTTATGGAGCAGGTATTGTCTGCCAGCACCAAGGGCAAACCCTGCTAACTGAAATGGACCCCAAAATTTCAACTTGCCAGACTCATTTCTCCTTGACACCTAGCCTACATCTGTTTTCTATGACTGGGGCAAAATGGCTTCAAACTCAGGATTCCTCAGCCACAAAGGCATGTCAATCCCTTAAAAAGATTTTTTTGTAATTAATGCACATCCTTAGGCTCAGGGCCATGGAAAAATCAGCTTAAAATGTGTAAAAATATATTTAAGCTAATAGCAGACTGTTAGCCCTATTTGCATGTGAAATAATGTTCTTTTAAAGCCACTTTTAATCCATAATTTAATAAAGTAAATATAAGATGTCAAATAGTTTTACCTATATTTAATATGTTTGTTGTGAAAATATTAAAAGCAACTAAAACAAGCTCAAAAGTATTTTGTTATTGTTGATTGTCATTTGCATATATCAACTGACAAAATGTTTGTTGTGTTTGCTTATATAGAATGGGGAAGGAAGAGGAGTGAAGAAAAGGAAAAAAGCAATAACATCTATTGAGTGCCTACTATATGCCAGAAAATTAATATACATCATTTTTTCATCTTTAAGAATTAACACCTTTGAATTATAGTGTTGGCGAAGAATAGTGAATATACCATGAACTACCAGAAGAATGAACAAATCTCTCTTGGAAGAAGTACAGCTAGAGTGCTCCTTAGCAGTAATAATGGCGAGACTTCATCTCACATGCTTTGGACATGTCATCAGGAGGGACCAGTCTTCGGAGAAGGACATCATGCTTGGTAAACTAGAGGGTCAGCGAAAAAGAGGAAGATCCTCAACGAGATGTAGTGACACAGTGGCTGCAACAATGGGCTCAAGCATACCAACAATTTTGACAATGGCACAGGACCAGGCAGTGTTGTGTTCTGTTGTACATAGGGTCTCTATGAGTTGTAAGTGACTCGAGGGCACCTAACAACAACAACAACAACAACAACAACAATGTTTCATCTTCACAACAAACCTGAGAGGTCAGTGGAGTCATCATGTCTTAAAAATGAAGAAACTCAGGATCAATGAGTTTGTGTAGCAGTGGTGTTAATAAGATAGGTACCAAGATGGCAGGGCTGTTGTTTATACTTGGTGTGTTTGTGTTACACTGCCAAGATAAACGAACAAGTGAGCTTTTAGAATGTTAGGCTGAATTCATTCAAGAGACATCAAGTGCCTTTTGTCATTAAGGCACTACACCAGGCACTGCAAGAATTCAGTCAAGAGACATTGAGTGTCTGAAAGGGTTTTATAAGAGAGGCCTATATACAGACTTCAGGTAATAGATAATGGCCTGGAAACTAATTACCTAGTTTACTCATTAGTGTTTTGTTTTCATATCTGTTTGTAGATATAATAATTGGTTAGAGCAATTATTTTGGCCTTCATTATAGGTGTCAGTATTGGTGAAATTGAAATACTCTTTTAACATTTCAAACTTCATTGTCATGAATATCTTCTCCAGTGCCATGAAAATAACCGTATTATGGCATGCACCATACGTCCCCCTTGAGGTAGGGTCATATCTCATTCAACCATAGTACTCAAGTGCCTGGCTCATGGCCTGGCGGTGTTAAACAATTATTTGTTGAGTAATTTAAGGCATTATTGGAGCAAAACCTTTGTTTTTTAATAAATGAATAATTAGTCCTAACAATATAAGTCTAAGTCATATTCTAATTTTAAAACTTGTTAATTGCTTTTTCCTGCTTAGGTATCAGCTGACACATACATATTTATTACCAACAAAGTATAATCATTGCTTAGTTTTTAAAACTTGAAAAGATTATTTTTTTCCCTGACTCTACATTTAGTCAATTTTGACAAGTATTTTGCATTGGTATTAGAAATGTATTTATTTTTTCTCCCTTGTTTTTAAAATTAATTTGATTTCATTGTAATTTTCACCTTTGTTTCTAGGCAGTAACCAAAGCTTTCTAGCCTGCAGAATTAAAAAGAAAGCCCTCCTTGGAAGCTCTTTAAATGTTCCTGATACTCAACCACTTTGAATCATGTGTTTAAATAAAACTGCAGATTTTGCCTTATTTTTTCATGTATAAAATTATGTTTACGATAGGTTTTAGATACAATATAGTATTATTTTTTATGATAAAGCGTATTAACCTGTAAATAAAGCTCCCATGCTGTTATCTGAATGATCCTCATTAAACTGAGTTTGATCTTGCTCTTTTGAGAGGAAAACTGAGATTTAGATCTCTTTTACAAGTCTTCCTGGATGCTCTTTGACTTTTCTTATTTATGGATAGCATTACCAGTATAAAATTATGTAGCTATGTTTTGTAGTTTGATATTTTTAATACACTGAAGACCTAAACCCTTATTTCTTTGTGATATTAATGTTTGCATACTTATTACTGTTGTTTTATATTCAATATTTATTGAATCATTACTATACGAAAAGTGCTAAGCCAGGTATGTGAATTAGCTCATCATGCCAACAACACCCAGAGAAGTAAATATTATCATTATTGTTACTCTACTGATGAAGGAACTGAAGCTCAGGGAGGTTATGTTGTTTGCCCCATTCACATGGCTGTGGAGGGGTAGATCTAGAACCAAATCCCCATGTTGCTGAATCCAGAAACTGTGATCTTAATACCCATGTTGTACTGTGTACTGTGAAAGAATTTTGATAGATACTATTCAAATAGGAAAGAGGAGTCTAATGTCTTTAAACAAATTACAGTGACAAGTAGAATTATTGAGTCAAAGAGTAAGAGTGTGAGATTGTTGTGATTGTTTGATTCAATTATGCTTTGATTTTTTTTTTTTTAACATTTGTATAGGTTATTTTTCTCTGGAAAAGTAGTGTCTTTGGAACATATTGACCAAATAACCTTGACTATTGTATCAGATGGGATTATTTCAGCTGCAAATAACAAATTTGTTGTCACAAAGTGGCACAAACAAATAAAGATACTTATTATCTTACAAAGGTGGAAGTCCTGAGGTAAAGTGGTTCCAAGGTTGGACTGAGTTGTCGAACTCAATAATGTCAACAATAATCCAGATTTTTCTCATCTTTCTGCTCTGACATCCTCACTGTGTTGACTCTTGTCCTCAGACTTGACCCTCATTGCCTTAAGATGATGGCAGCAACTTCCAGCATCACCAGAAACTCCAAAGACAGAAAGAACTCTTTTCTCTGATACATCTTGTAAAAGTGAGGAAAATCTTTCCCAGAAGCACCTCCAGCACATTCCCTTCATATCACTGTTGCTAGAATTGTATCATACGACCATTTTTAAATCAGTCACTAGCACGAATGTAATTATGATGATTCGTTTAGATTAATTAGGCTTTATGCTCCCCACCCCCCACTCCCGCGCAGGCCTGGAAAGGCGTCTAGGCTCTGCTAAGGCACCTGGCTACCAGAAAATGAATAAAATCAGGGGCTTCACAAAGAACTCTCTCTCTCTCTCTGTATTGGGGGTGGGAGTGCACATAGCACTTGGATGGCAACAAGGGATGCCTCAAATTATTTCCTCTCAGCTGGAGGAAATCAAATGAAGATTTTATTCCAAGAGAATAGGGTCACATATACTGAGGGTTGGGCAATGTTTTGTTCTATTGTACATTGGGCATTGGATTACCATGAGTTGGAGGCAACCACGGCAACTAACACCAACATAAAGTAATACCCAGCGTGGGCCAACCCTTCTAAGTGAGGCTGTAGGGTTATAAATAGCTATTGGTGGCAGTTTGGTTACAAAGAGAACTTGAACAGGGGAGATCAAAGACTGTAATATCGGCAGTTGACAGTGCCTGACACATTTTAAACATCCAAACCTCATTGCCATCAAGTCGATTCCAACTCACAGAGACCCTATAGGACAGAGGAGACCTGCCCCATAGGGTTTCCAAGGCTGTAATCTTTACGGAAGCAGATTGCTAAATCTTTTTCTCGAAGAACAGCTGATGGGTTCAAACTGCAAATCTTTCAGTTAGCAGCCGAGCTCTTAACCAGGGCTCTTTGTATTTACTTCCATTCCTGGAAAGGAGATTCTCAGTAGGATCTATTTAAATGATCTTCTGGACACATTTACCTGAAGATCCTGGGGAAAAATGATGAATGGTGTCTTTGTCATTCACCTCTCCATTCATAGATTAGTGAATAAGGAGTTAAGTGATAGTTTACCTAGTTTAACTTATTATTTTGTAAGTTTGGAATCTTGTGCAAGGTTTATGGCACCACCAATATAGAAAAGGTGGCATGATAGATTGGAAAACTTAAGGAAAATATTTCAGGCAGTGTGGATATGGGTTTAGTAAGATATTTTTCATCCCATGGGTATCTGTCACTAAACTCTGCAGATAATACTATCTGTGACATGCAGAAAGGAATAATTAATAAGGAAAAAAGTAGCTTTTGTTTCAGAAAACTTAATATTGTTGGCAATAATCAATTTCTTTGGTAAAGAAAACCTTATGAAATTAATGCAAGATGGTGTGCATAGGCTCTTTTGCCGCAGTCAATACATGGTTACTCTGATAGAAGTCTGAAGAAGGTTCTGATTTAAATTATAGATTAATTGGTTCAGGCACCAAGTTGAAAAGCCTGGCACTAATGATAAAGCCAGGTAAGCAGGCTGATTGATGAAAGGAGGTGGGAAGAGTATGCCACGGGAGCTGAAGTGCTTTGTCTAGCTGCACTAATCATTGTAATTTATTACAGGAAACTTCTTCCATGGCCCTGAGTCATAGCGGTTATTCCTTCTGTACAGAATGTATTGACTCATTTGTTTAAAAAGAGTTCCTAGGAAAAATGGTCATTTTACAATGGAAAAACAAAATACTATAGTCCTGTAATTATGAAAAAGGAACCAAGGAAGGGAAAAATAAGATGGGTTGTTCAATGACATGTGAATACATATTTGAAAACTTGGTTCCAATTAGAACACAGATGCTGCATTGGATAACCACTGCATATAATACTAACATTTTGGGAAACATTCCATTTTTCTTGTAACTACACTAAGTCCTTATTCTTATGTTGTGAATGAGATCATGAAGAGATTGAAGAAACACCAGAATGTTCAAAAGGAACTCATAGCACATAAAACTGGAGGGAAAAGATATACATCAAGGTTGTTATTGATTTGTTTGTATAGGTAAATATAGTTTGTAATGTAGGCACTTTAAATATATCTTCCTGACCTCCCAAAAATTGCTTATTAGTTTCTTCCTCTATGTCATCTGAATTTGAGATATACTTCAGCTGTGCCTGTAACAAGTTTTTTTTTTTTTTTTAATTTTGGGGGAAGTATACACTAAGCCAAAGCTACACCATTTCAGCAATTTCTACATGTACAATTCAGATGACATCTGGGTGACTTATTTACTAGATGTGTATGCCCAGTAGCGCCAGTGGTTGTCAGTGGGCTGATGAATGCAGCCCAGGATGCATCTGCAGCACAGAGGACTGGCCCCTAGGCTGGGGAGGGGGAGTGGGAGCTCAGGTAGGCATGCTGGAAGAGGCAACACATGAAGGTATTCTTGAAGATTGAGTATGACTTAAATAGCCAGTGAAGAGGGAAAGAGTGTCTTTACCAAGGCATGGAGTCGAGAGAAAGAATAGCAGTTGGTTCAGTAAAGTAAGAGGGTGGGGTGTGCTAAATCATTAAAAGCCTGAATTTTGATGGATTTGATCCAATTCTTTCCAAGGATTTTGAACTTTAAGTAAGAG
>NW_004443953.1:13269319-13285464 GCF_000243295.1 Trichechus manatus latirostris | reverse complement strand
TTTTTTTTAATTGTACTTTAGGTGAAGGTTTACAGAAAAAGTAATTTCTCATTAAACAGTTAGTACACATATTGTTTTATGACAGTGGTTAACAACCCCAAGACATGTCAACACTGTCCCTTCTCAACCTTGGGTTCCCTATTACCAGCTTTCCTGTTCCCTCCTGCCTTCTAGTCCTTGTCCCTGGACTGCTGTGCTCCACTAATCTCATCTTGTTCTATGGGGCTGTCCAATCTTTGGCTAAAGGGTGAACCTTGGGAGTGACTTCATTACTGAATTAAAAGGGTGTCTGGGGGCCATACCTCAGGGTTTTGCCAATCTCTGTTGGGCCAGCAAGTCTGGTTTTTTTTTGTGAGTTAGAATTTTGTTCTACATTTTTCTCCAGCTCTGTCTGGGACCCTCTGTTGTGATCCCTGTCAGAGCAGTCGGTGGTGGTAGCCAGGCACCATCTAGTTGTACTGGACTCAGTCTGGTGGAGGCCGTGGTAGTTGTGGTCCATTAGTCCTTTGGACTAATCTTTCTCTTGTATCTTGTTTTCTTCATTCTCCCTTGCTCCCATAGGAGTGAGACCAGTGGAGTATCCTAGATGGCTGCTCACAAGCTTTTAAAACCCCAGACGTTACTCATCAAGGTAGCATGTAGAACATTTTCTTTATAAACTGTGTTATGCCAACTGAGCTAGATGTTCCCCGAGACCATGGTCCCCACAGCCCTCCGTCCAGCAATTCGGTCAGAGGGACACATTTTAAGAGGAGTTAATAATAATAATAATGATAACTGTGGCATAATAATGATGATGATAATTAAAATAGCTGTACTTTATCAACTTCTTCCAATGTGGCAGATACTGTTCTAAATGCTTTACATATGTTAATTTTGTTTTGTCAATCTTCTGAACAATTTTTGAGTATATAGTTGATTCTCAATTTATAGATGATGAATCTGAGCTACAGAAGAGTTAAGAACTTTGCCCAAACACCAGGTTTGAAACTAAGAAAGTCCATATTGGCAGTGTCATCCATTTATTCATTCAGTACACGTTATCTGAAACTTTGTTATACATACATTTATGATTTGCAATAAATGTAACACACAGAGGATTGATCTGTGAGAAGAGGCAGGGACTAGTTATGGGACTATAGTAGTAGAACAGGTGACAGGTGAATGACCAGGCTTCAGACTAGTATGAACTAATAGAGAGAGCGTGGGGAAGTGGGGAAGTTTGATAAAGATTTTAGAAATAAAATTTCCTAACGTCATCAGGCTCTTCATTTGTGATCTTCTGGAATCCTGGGAAAAAGAGAAGACAGAGTCTTATCTGATTCATATTTTTATTCAACTATGATGTCAGCTGTGGCATGTGAGCAAGGTTTTGTCTCCAGCCTAGTTCAGATGGATGATTTCTTGATCAAGGCTTAACCACGTCTCATATTTTAATATTAAAAATAACATTCAAGTTTTAGACCATCTTGTCTTCCCATCATTAGAATAACCTGTGTCTGTAATAAGCAGTCACATCTGTACTAGAAAAGAAGGTAGGAGAGATCTGCATTCTCATTTCATTGGATGTCTCATGTTTCTCTGTGAGCTCTCCATATTTTATGTTACAGAATTCCCCAGATATATCCAGGCTTTTCTCAATATTTGACTGCAATGGTATTACTGGTTTCCTCACCCATGTATGCTGTCAATAGATAATTATGTAAATCCTACATTCAACTAGTAAAAATGGGAAAGCAAAATGTTTTAAGACAAAAGGGGCCTCTGTTCATCTCCATATTTAATAAATACAGAAAGCCAAGAGACATAAAAGGTATAATCCTGGAGAACAAAAGGGAAGAAATACAGTATGTCCTTGACTCTAAATAGAGCACTTCCTCCCCTGGAATTTAATATTTCTGCAATGGATATGGGTCTTACAATTGATGTCATCACAAAATTAAAGAATGGCATTAATCCCAACGGCTTTGAGTCCAGACTCCTACCACTTAAATGATGATCCAGAGTAACAGTTCCCTTATTTATAATTAAAAACACCCTCATCAAAATTAACAGCAATGTGTGCATGTATGCGTGTGTGTTTGTGTGTGTAAGAAAGAGAGAGAGTGGTGTTCAGGATGAATCACAATTATTTTCTGGCTGTAATGACTGTGATGCTCGTGGTACCATTCAATGAGTGGAACTTTTTTTGGTCAGAAATTAGGTTTGTGGGGAAAATAAGAAGTTCAATTTTAGACCACGTAGGGTGAGCTGTGTGTAGACCAGCAGGAAGCAGCTGGATGTGAAGGTCTGAAGTTCAAGAGTGGACTGTGGCAGATATGTAGGTATTGTAAGTGAGTTAGGGAGTAGCAGTTAAGGTTGTGTTTTGATCAAGGTGGATGAGGAGTGTCGGGAGTGCTGAGGGACACGCATTACAAAGGAGTGGTTGGTGATTTTCTCTTGTGATCATCCTCTTCAGAGCATGAAAACACAGAGGCTGTCCTTGTGGGAAGGGAAAGAGTGGGCTTGGAGTGACACAGAGTCATATGATTTAGGATTGAATTTATAGTTTAGATTCTCCATTTTATCCCCAAGAGTTGATTACATTTGACAGAGAGATCTAGGATCCCTACTTTACAAAGCCAAGTACCTCTAGTACCTAACCCAGTGCAAGGGTAATAAAACCAAAATCCTTTGCCGTGGAGTCAATTCTGACTCACAGTGACCCTATAGGGCAGAGTAGACCTGCTCTATAGAGTTTCCAAGGCTGTAAATCTTTACGGAAGCAGACTGCCGCATCTTTCTCCTGTGGAGCGGCTTGTGGTTTTGAACCACCAAACTTTTGGTTAGCTGCCGACTGCTTAAACACTGCACCATCAAGCTGGTTAATAAATACTTGTTGCTTAACAGTACGTGCTTAATAAATAGTTGTTGGATAAAATTAAATGGCCCAATTTCTATGTTGATGTTAAAAAAAAATAATCACAAAGCAGCACATAGGTAAATAATTAAAAATATATACAATTCCTATTAACCTTAGTCAATTAGCTAGTGCTAAGTGTGGGTCCTGTTCTTTTATCCAACTCATGTTGTCTGTAACTTGTTTGTTGCTGTCAATTGATTCCAGCTAAGGTGACCCCATGTGTATGAATAAATATGTAATCTGAATGTCAAAACATTTTAAACATGCCATAAAAAACCAAACCCATTACCCTCAAAATCGATTCCGACTCATGGTGACCCTTAGGACAGTGTAGAACTGCCCCAAGGGGTTTCCAAGGAGTACCTGGTAGATTTGAACTGCCGACCTTTTGGTTTGCAGCCATAGCTCTCAACCACTGCTCCACCAGGGGTCCGTGTAATAGGTCTTAAAAATTCAGTTTGAATGTAATTTGGAAAAAAAAAATTGGGATTTTCTTTGCTGTAATATTTTTAAAAACCAATATTTTAAATACTTTATATACTCTGATATTTGCCACCGGTTGTTGATTTTACATGGCGCTGCCTTTTTAGATTCAGTGTCTTGTCGTGTATTGTAAGATTTTAAAAATGAATGAAACAGTCTGTATCGTGACCGCCATCTTAGCTTCAAATTGAATTTTAAACTGGAATCCTGCTCAAATGGCTCTTCTGCAAGGATATTGGCAATCAAGAGGCACCCTCTTTTGGCCTCTGTTTTCTGTTAGTAATACTTCCTCTGGGGAAGAGAAATAACTCACAGTATAATCTGCTAAGGCCCACAATTTTTTGAGAATTTCAGCGTGTCCTTTCCAAAATATAAGGTCAGGGAATAAATCTCCACCCAGAATGTCATGAGCTACATCAGCCAGAGCCTTTGTGAAAAAGAACTTGGCATCAGAAAGATCTACAAACGCAGACATAAAACCTAGACACAGACATGTATAAAATCATGTCAGGAAGGAAAACTTGAAATGCTCTTGAAATAAAAGCATTTTCTTTGTTGTGACCTTAATATTAACCTGTTTTCATTATGTGGATATTGCCAGCATAAATTAGAATCTCCTTGCTGAAAGGCATATTTAACAACGTCGAGGAATGCAGTGATTTGGAGACGTTGGATCTATGTGGTTCTTATACCCTTAACTCCTTGTCCAGAGAGCCTTGGAGTTCATCCATTTTCCGTTTTAGTGAAAATTTCCCAGTCTACAAGTTTATTGGGAATTTGCACATGTTGTGCTTTAAAAACACCCCCATTCACCAGTTGAGTGAGTGAATCCTGACCTTGGCTGAGTCTGCTGAAGAGCTCTGGCTTCACAGAGTTCTTCTAACTTTTTGATAAGTGAAAACAAATGAGAAAAACTTGCAATACCACTTGCTTTGAATGGCCATACATTTTGAAACTTGCTAAGGCTGGTATAAAGAGGACAGAAAGCTAAATCAGCTCAGCTCAGTGTGACATTTATGAAGAAAGACTACTTGTTCCAGAAATAAAGCTAAGTTTACTTATGCCAGAAAAGCCTACCTTGGGAGCAGAGTTATAAGAGCAAAACTATTTCAGAACAAGGATGGACTATTTCCAGTATCAAAGTAACACTCTGATGTTCTTAGTTCCTCTCATAATCTTACTCAGTGTGAGGTTTCAGCTTCTGGTGAGGAACATGGTTGCTTGAACTGCATTATATTTTACCTAAACTCTTCCATGCATTTAGCTGGTTTTCGTGTGTGAATAATTCCTAAAACTACTGACTAGGTTGAGTTTTATTATCACTCGATAATGGCTACTTTCATATATAATGGATTTATCTGGCCAATGATTTTCATTTATCTTCTGTTTTGGTTAACACATATGCCCTGTCAGACTGGGTACTAAAATGGCAAGAATTGGTTCATTCGTAAAGAAAAGTGTAGCTTTTATATACGATGGCTTCGTTATGGATGAAAATAGACCCTGTTGAAGTTCTGCCATCTCTATATAGTATTAGAAAAACAAGCTATTCTTTTCTGTCAATTATATGGCTTCTTGGATGCAGCTCTGAGATATAAAATATATGGAGCTTAAGAGAACACACCGAAGTTCGAGTCAGTACTGTCGAATGTACAAATGAATAACGATAAAACAAAATAATGAAAAGTTTTCCCCTTCATTTAATTCTAATATGCTATAACACAAGTGTGTTATTGGGAGTCTTTTCACATGTGATTAAACTATTGAGAGGCAAAATAAAAGAGTAAACTGCAGGCCAAGGAAGGACAGATAAAAGAATACTAAATTCCACTGAGCATTTTATCAGTTTACCACTATTCTCTGTGTAGTCTGATAATAACGTGAAAAAAATCTAGTCTTAAATGTCTGGTGAAAGGCTGCATATCACTGAATAAACATCTCATTAATTATGGAAGCAGCATTTTTATTTTTAAAATGTAGCTCAAGCTTTTTAAAAATGCACCAATAATTTCTGCCACTTGGCAGACAGCCACCTGCAACTTTTCTGATCATTTCCAACCTGACCTACACTGTAATCTGAAGCCACTTGCTAACAGGGTTGATATCACACCAGTTGGCTCTTTCTCTTTGTGGAATCTTTTCATGAAATTATATAAAGACATGTTTGTACCACCCCTAAAATGCCAAACTGTTCCATGAATGACAATCCTCTGCTATTAGGAATATAGTCTTATATAATATAATGTAATGACATGTAAAGGAGCCCTAGTGGCATAGTGGTTAAATCGTTTGACTGTTAACCGAAAGGTAAGTGGTTCGAAACCACCCGTGGCTGCTCAGGAGAAAGATGTGGCAGTCTGCTTCCATAGAGATTTACAGCTTTGGAAACCCTATGGGGTTGGAATCGAGTGGATGGCAGTGGATATGGGGGTAATGATATACAGCAAGTATCTTGCAGTGCAAATCTCTGCACTTTCTTGTATGTGACCCTTTCCTTATCCTGTCGTAAGTATTGCCATTGGTTGAGGAGAAATAGGGTTGTAGTAGAAATGCAAACAAGAGACGTACAGCAGGAGCAATACTTTTGAAAGTTGTCTTTTGATTTGCTAGAGATTTTGTTAAGAAAAAGATGTTGCAAATCAAAAATTCTGCAATAGAATTGTTGCTCTCCAGTTCTCTGAGATTTGCTGAACTCTAACTGAGTTGCTTTTCCGGAGACTTCTTTCTTAATGTCCTGGGGGTCTCAGAAGAATCCTGATACACAGAGTGTTCCTTGGCCCCCATAAGGACAGTGATGATCTTGGAACAAAAAATCTCTAGCGCTTGTTCTTGAGATGAATTGGAAAGTGGAGAAAATTTTTCCCTTTATATACATATTAATACTGGTCTTCCTTAGGTTTCTAAGTGCAGGGAAAAAGAAAATTCAAGAGTGACTTTCACTTCCGCTAATAGGGCATCTTAAAACAATAATAAAAATATCCAATTTGGGTGGTAAGTCTTCAATTGTAAGTGAATTGTCCATTCTAAATTATGATGAACATCACTGGTGAACAAAGAGAAGTCACATTAGACTCTTAGGCCCACAACGGACTTCAGAGGTCACTTACTTCTACATTCAACCCAATGCCAGAATCTCGGCTACATTGTACCTGACACTTACAGCTACTCTCTCCCAGGGTGTGGCTGGATCTTGGCCGTGTGGCTTTTGGGGATGGAAAACAAGGGTCCGAAATCTACTGCCTGGAGCTTTCCCACAGAGCACCAAGTCTTCTATAAAGGTGAGGCTAGAAGCAAAGGACAGTTTGAAATGCCAAGACCAAATCTGCAGGCAGAAAGCAAATAGGGAGCAGTGCTAATGAAACAAGATGACCAAACAGCCAAGTTTAGGAGGGAGCATAGGGAAGGAGGTTATGAAAACCCAGGGAGTTGTTTCAGTGGATTTGGGGGGGCATGGAAAGTACTTGCAAGGCAGTTGTTCTCGATGGAGGTGATTTTGTCCTCAGGGGACATTTGGCAACTTCTGGAGACATTTTGATTGTCACAACTTGGGAATGGGAGGAGGTGGTGCTCCTGGTGTCTGGTAGATAGAGGCCAGGGATGCTGCTAAACATCCTGCGATGCAAAACATAGCCTTCCACCACAAAGAATTTTCCTACCCAAAGTGTCAGTTGTCCTGAGGTTGAAAAACCTTGTCCTAAGGAGTTAAAATGTGGCCTTGTGGCTGCATTCAGTCGGACATAATTCCCATTTCTTATACGTAGTTTTCTTTGAAGTTTCTTGTTGAACATTCTTTTTTGGGCTGAACTTTGTCAGTAAGCCTCAGTACTGCACACGGGCCTGCATCTTCTCAGATTGGTCAGGCACTTGTTCTACTATGTTGCTGGTGATATCATGCCAGCCAGTGATGCCAGCTCTAGGTGATGTCAGGAGTGATTCAGTTCACTCTCTGGTTTACCCATTGTGTCTGGCCCTCTCCAGCAATCTTGGACTCTCCTCTTGGTCACCTTAATAATCTTCTTGTCCCTGCTTCTGGGATGACCCATCCACTGAATAGCTTCAGAGTTGACGTTGATCTGATCCAATCCCCTTCTCAGATGTGGAAACTGGAGCCCCTCTGGAATGTACTTACCCAAGATCATGCTACCTCTTGCATCACACGGCTTCAAGTTTTTCAGAACCACTGAAAGCACAGGGCTCTGAATTTCACGTTTTCTCAGATTCTGCCGTTTCCTTCACATGAAAAAACTGCTAACTAGGGTCTGAAGTTTTTGCTGTAAACTCTCAAACCTTTATTTGTCTAGCTTCTAAGGAAATGTTTGGATTTGGATCATGCTGTGAAATAGATATATATATTTTAAAAGCTTTATTGAGAATCACTATGGAAGTTCAAAATTTCCTATGGAGAGAAGGCACTTCTACTTCCACCAGAAAGGGAGGATGCATCATGCAAAGTGGGTAGCAAGGGGCCTGGTTATTGATATGCTGATGTGTGCCAGGATAGCTCTCCTCACCTCACTGGGGAAGGGTTTGTCAATTCACTGCACTGTCCTGTGCAAACAGTCAAGAAATCACTGAGTTTTCTGGTGTGGTTCTTTTCCTGGAAGGAAGGGGAGTCCACAGCTGGCAATAGGTCATCTGAGACTGAAAAAGAGGTTTGGAGGAGAGTTAAGGTGGAAACAAGGAGTCCTGGTGGCACAGTGGTTAAGTGCTTGGCTGCTAACCAAAAAGTCAGTGGTGTGAACCCACCAGCTGCTCCACAGGAGAAAGATGTGACAGTCTGCTTCCGTAAAGATTATAACCTTGGAAACTTTATGGAGCAGTTCTATTCTGTCCTATAAGGGTCACTAGGAGTCGGAATCAACTCAGTAGCAACAGATTAAGGTGGAAATGAAGGACCTGGGCGGTGCCCAATGGTTGGAGGTTCCAGTCTACCCAGAGGTGCCTCAGAAGAAAGGTATGGCAATCTACTTTCAAAAGATCAGCCATTGAAAACCTTATGGAGCACGGTTCTATTCTGACACACATGGGATCACCATGAGTTGGAGCTGTCTCAATGGCAACTAGTTTTGTTTTTTTTACAGTGGAAACAAATGATCTCAGGTTTGTCACTCACAGCAACCCATGGCCAGATTTAATATATAAAAGCTATTTTTGTGCTTTGGATACTTTCCCTACCTAGGTCTTATTTTGTTGTGACACTTAGGTCAACAAACTAGGATACCAGAGTGTCCCAAGGCTGGAGTAGGTGTGCTGGCAGACTTTCCTCGAGATCTTGGAGAGAGAAGGGGTCTTGGGCATGTCTGCCCCTTGGAAGAGCTGTCCCACGTTTTATTAATTCCCAGAAGTTGGAAGAATTTCAACTGTGCGTTTTGTTAATCTCAATAAGCAGAAACACACACACACACACACACACACACACGCACACACCATATTTGGTGACTATTTGACAACACAGAGGGAAGTCAGTTTTTTTTTTTACAAGCTTGACTCTATCTGCACATGTGCCTGTTGTGCTCACACAGGGTGCTCCAACTTATGAATAGGCTGTGTTCTAGAAGTTCATTTTAGATCAGGATTTCTTAACCTGAACACCATGTTAATGGGCTTCATAGGGCCACTGAAGTCCCTGAGCCTGTGAGCAAACGTTTTGTATGTATGTGCAGATCGAAGTTTTTCTGGCAATAAAGTCCACAGCTTGCACTGGATTTTGAAAAGAGGCTTTGATATCCTGATGTTAGAAACACTGTTTGGAAATCATCTGTTTGGAACTTTTCATGCCTGAATTGGAAGTGCACTCTGCCTCAAGAAGCTTAAAACCTAGCAAGGAAGATAAGGCATATACATAAATAGCTGTAAATGTTTGACGACATGTTCTGGACGTTCTGAGTATAAGACACAACTTTGGGCAGTAGGCAGCCGAATCGCTTAATGTTTTTCAGAGTGAATCAAGCATGTAGAAAAGGCTTTAAGATGGTTCAGGATAAAACCAGTTGCTGTCTAGTAGATTCCAGTTCATGGTGACCCTACGTGTGTCCGAGTAGAACTTGGCTCCACAGGGTTTTCAACAGCTGATTTTTTGGAAGTAGATTGCCGGGATGGGAGCAAGATGTGGCAGTCTGCTCCTGTAAAGATTTACAGACTTGGAAACCCTATTGCAAAGTTCTATTCTGTCCTATAGCATCGATATGAGTTGGAATTGACTCAAAGGCAGTGGGTTTAGTGTTTTTTTTTTTTAATGTAGATCACCAAGACTTTCTTCCAAGGTGCCTCTGAGTACACTCAAACCTTCAACATTATGGTTAGCAGCTGAGAGCATTAACTATTTATACCACCCAGGATTTCCAGTTAAACATCCACAAACCAGTGGTGTTACTAGGGGAGCATGGGGCTTGCAGATTGCACCAGGTGACACTGTTAGAGGGGTGACACCAAAATGACTGTCTCTAAAATTTTTGTGCAGTTTCAGAAGAAGTTTATTATTTAAAAAAAAAATATTCCTGTAGTTAGCTATAACAACAAAAACATTTTTTGTAAGCCCAGCTTACATGTATCAATATACCTACAAGGCTAAAATTCTAGGCTAATTTACTTTTTGAAACTTCTAATGCGCCCTTGTCAGAGCTGTCATTATTACCCATTACAATGATGCTTTGAATCATGGTTTCTTCTACACACCCCACAAGCACGAGCTCTTGTCTTCTTTCCGGCTGGTGTTTTTGTAGTTGCTGATTTTCGCAAATTTTCTGCTGTTTTAGATACAATATTGTGGTAATTAGTATTTGTGAACCTGTATGAATAATTTTTTGGAGAATGAAGTAGTAATTAAATAAAAAGATGAACAAAAATAAAAAGCTTCCACTCAATTACTAAAATGTAACTAACAACGTTGTAATTCAGTGTAGAAAGATTTTACAGAACAATGTTTAGTATTGACATAATCTAAGAAATATTACATTTAAGCAATTTACAGATATATTTATCACATATTGTTCTATGATTAAAATTGATAGTAAACATTACTAAGAATTCTGTATGGTCTGGTACAGAAGGAGGTTCATGGGGGGGTGACACCATGAGTTACCACATTGGGTGACACCAACCCTATTGATGCCACTGCCAAAAGCCAAACCAAACCCACTGCCATCGAGTGGATTCCAACTCATAGAGACCCTATACGACAGAGTAGAACCGCCCCATAGGGTTTCCCAGCCTATAAATCTTCACAGAAGCAGACTGCTACATCTTTCTCCCACAGAGTAGCTGGTGAGTTCAAACTGTCGATCTTTTGGGTAGCAGCCGAGTGCTTAACCACTGAGCCACTAGGGCTGCTCCCAGTTAAACATAGGGCATCTATTTATACCAGGTATTTGCAAACCTTTACTTTAACGGTATTAATAGCCAAATTATATTTATGAATACAAATACATTTTCTTCACCAAATATGGAAAACTGTATGAAAAACAAAACAAAATACAGGTAGTCCCAGACTTACAACAGGGTTCTATTCTGAGGACTCCGAAGTAAGTTGGCTCTGACCTAAGTGGAATACTTTTTTTTTTTTTTTTTTTAGTTTTCATTATTATTACCTTTTATCACCAGAGTCTTTATAAATCTGATATTTATTTGTCTTTGGAGGTTGGAAACATTACTACAAATATCTGAGTGAACTTCTGAGAACGATAACATGAGCAAATGACTCACCGCAACGCTGTATGCAGTACCAAAGAACGCAACAACAAACAAACAAAAACAGACCATCGTTTAAGCGTGGTTTGTGGTAACTTCAATAGTCATCAACTGGGGACTACCTGAACAGAAGAAAAACCAAACCCGTTGCCGTGGAGTCAATGCTGACTCATAGCAACCCAGAGCTGTACTATTTCAGAGATCTCTCCATTGGACCGTATCTGTCTCATTTGGTGAGAACACGTCAAAAACTGGTGGAGCAGCAGATGTTGGACTTCATTTCCTAGCCTTGTGACTGGATATGTTCTCATAAAGTCATACTACAGTAATGAGAAGTGTAGATTTTTGCCACAGCTCTCCTGGAAATTGGGAAGGAAAGCATAATATTCCCCCGCTTGTCTTCCCTCCGCCTTGTGTAGGCCTAGCCTGAAGTGACATAGTATGACCACTAGATGACACTCCAGCATAGGAGAGCTGAACCCTGAGTTACCAAGGGCTAGGCTGGGCTAAATCGATCAACATCCTCTGAAAGTGATGGCTGCAGCTGACAAATAAGCTGATGAGGGAGGTGGAAAGTCAAGTAGAGTTGTGTAAAAGAGATTTTCAAGAAATCTAATCGATTCTATCTGAGGTGACAAAAAGCAAAAACTACCTTTCTGCTTTTCACATTTATATTTTAAAGAACTTGAGCGGCCTCAGGCATGACTGTCACTGGGCCACAGGTATGGTAGATAAATTAATACCTGAAAAAACTGAATTCTTGGCTCCCCCCATAGCTGGCTTTTCCTCCACGTTTCAGTTTCTTCTGGAGGACCTCCTGTATTCCAGGTTTGGGACTAAGTGCTTTCTGGTTACATCTTTGATTCTTCTGTCTTCTTTTCCCCTATTCTATAACCAAGTCCTATTGCTTGCTTCTTCAAAATATTATCTGGGTTTCCCACTTCCCAGTCCTTTCCACTGCCATTGCCTCTGTATTATTTAAATGGTAATTACATAAATAAAGATTAATTTGATAGCGTCTTAGCTGGTCTGTGTGTTTCTATTCTTTCTCCTTCCAATAAAGCCTTTTATTACTGTCAAAGCTTGTAAAATATAGTTTATGCACAGTCATTTATTTCTTCAACAAATATTCCCTGAGCTCCTGCTCAAATACTGTTCTAGGGACTGTATTATCTAGGAAGAATTCCTCAAAGACACATGAAAGTAGGCTCCTACAGTCAGGGAGTTCCTCTGACACTTGTGCTCAGTTGCCATAGAGCTGACTCCAAGTCATTGTGTTCCCATGTGTGTAGAGTAGAACTGTGCTACATAGGGTTTTCAGTGGCTGATTTTTCAGAAGTAGATTGCCAGGTCTTTCTTCTAAGATGCCTCTGGGTGGATTGAACTTCCAGCCTTTTGGTTAGCAGCCAAGTGCATTAACTGTTTGTATCACCCAGGGACTTTGAAGAAGAAATAAGCCTGTAAGATCTCTGAGGAGAGGGAGAAGGTGGCTTGCTATGTGGTTAACTGCCTTAAATTGACTGAAATTTTGGTATATTTTCTGCCTTGGGAGTGGCAAGTTAATTTTCTGTATGTTGGTCCATCTTCCCTACATGATAGGTGAAAAATATTTGGTGAGTGAATGGATTAATAAAAAAGACATAACTCCAAATTCCTCTATAATTTTCATTACTATAATCCCAAATAGCCGAATACTGTGGAAACCTTGCAAAACAAGTCTTTAAATGGTTGTTAAATTACCTTAGATAAGTCTGATACTTTCTAAGAAAAAAATGAAGGAGGATAATACAACACACACCTATGTACCTGGCTTTTCTGAGTTGTAACATTTTCCTGTATTTGTTTCAGATCTATTTAAACAGTTTAGTTTGTTTTTTGATTGAGGATAATACAACAAACACCTATGTACCCAGGTTTTCCAAATTGTAAAATTTTTGCTATATTTGCTTCAGATCTATTTAAACAATTTAGTCTGTATTTTTTAATCACATTCTGTGTGCACAGAAAGGATCCTTGGTCAGCAGTTGAACCCACCAGCTGCTCTGCAGGGTAAAGATGTGGCAGTCTGCTACCGTAAAGATTTACAGCCTTGGAAATCCTATGGGGCAGTTCCACTCTGACCTATAAGGTCCCTATGAGTTGGAATCAGCCTGACAGCAATGAGTTTGGTTTTATGTGCACAGGAAGAGTGAAATTGTTAAAGAAAAAATTGGTGTAAAAAATAATAACACCTTTATTTCCTTTCTCATCATTTTTCCAACTCCAGAGGCAACCACTTTCAAATAATTCGTGTTTACTTCTTGGGCTTATTATGATACTTGCTGGTTTTTCAGTTTTGCCTCTCCACTCTGGAAGATGAAAAAGCTATCTGTTTTTCACTCCTCCACCCCTATCCATACGCTATTTGGGACAGACTTAAGCAAAAAAATTATCAGCTGTTTATCTGAAATTCAAATTTAACTGAGTGTCCCGTGTTTTTGTTTACTAAATCTGGAAACCCTAACCACATACCTGAACGCTTTCTGCCCCAGGCTTTAAACTTAGTCACATATTAACTTTGGCTTCATCACTAGGTAATGCTTATGTTCTGAGGATTATGCAAATGCTAACCCTAGCTGAGCCAGGTGGCATATAAAATATCATCCATTTTCCTTCTTGTTTTTGTTTGTTTACTTGGATTGAAAATTATTTGGTTTTAGGTTTGCTTAATTTTCTTTGTATCTCTCACTAATTTGGGGGCAATGGTGGTTCAGTGGTAGAATTTACACCATCCATGGGAGAGACCTGGGTTTAATTCCCAGCCAATACACCTCATGTGCAGCTACTACTGCTCTCTGAGGAGGTTTTCATGTTGCTATGATGCTGAACAAGTTTCAGTGGAGCTTTCAGACTAACATGGACTGGGAAGAAAGGCCTGACTGTCTACTTCCAAAAATGAACCAATGAAAACTTTATGGATCACAGCAGTTCAATCCCATTGTACATGGTGGGCTGATTCCGCTACAGCTAACAACAGCAACGATATTAATTTATCCCAAACGCTTCTCCAGTTGTGTAATTCTCATCACAACATGTTCAATTAATTTCACTTTCTTAAAGAAATCTCTCCTGTAGGCCTCCATTCTGCTCTAATCTCAGGCAATTGTTCTCTGGGCTGCTGTGTTGCGATCATCTTGGGGTCTTCTTTCACCATTGTCCTGGAGATCCCTGCCATTGCTCTCCTGTGAGTGGTATTCTGTTTTGGGGGTCCTATGAGCCTCCTCTATCTCCCTCCCTTTGGTGGAGAACTCCATGAGAAAACTTGCCTGGAGGGTAAATGGACTGAGTACTTGCACATGTGGACATTAATTTCTTCTATATCCATATCTAATTGTCCGGTTAGCCAATAATAGAATTGTATGTTGGCAATTATTTTCCCTTAGAATTTTGAAGGCATTGTTTTATTCCTTCTAGTTTCCAGAGCTGCTGGTGAGAAGTTGCATGCCATTTTGAAACCTGCTTCTGTTTGCCCCAGGTTTTCTGAAATTTTACAATGAAATGTGTGCTTTGTTGTGAGTCTGGCACCCTGGTGATGCAGTGGTTAAGAGCTTGGCTGCTAACAAAAAGGTCGGCAGTTCTAATCCACCAGTTGCTCCTTGGAAATCCTATGGGACAGTTCTACTGTGTCCTATAGTGTAGCTATGAGTTAGAATCGACTCGACAGCAATGGGTTTGCTTCTTCTGGGTTTTGGTTCTGAGTCTATGTCCATCAGTTATCCTGGGTTCTCGGTGGATATCTCCTCCTCCAGAAAAATAATTTAGGGGAAAAAATAAAAAATAAAAACAAGTGTTCAAACTTAGTCAACCAATAAATCACACATTCATAACAAATTTCCACTAGGAATGTCAACTTTTCTGTTATTACCTTAAAATTATCAAATTAAAGTTTTTTCATATTATTTTACATTACACAGAAGATTGTTACTTTAAAAATATGGTACTGAAGTCTTCTCTAATAAATATTCAAAGTGTCTTGGAACACAAGTTACTTTTCTTTTACCTGCCACTGCAACATCCCCCACACATCTTTTGAAATTTAAATCTGAATTTCCAGTTTAAAATACCTGAATTAAAACAATTTTCCTGCTTTGAAAGCTCTGAGTTTGGTCAAATTTAATTTTGTGGCAAAGGAGGACTGAAAGCTGTACAGACTTTGAAATCAGCTGATATGGTTTTGAATTTTGCTTCCTCCAATTATCAGTGAAGGCTTGTGTGTTGCTATGGTTTAAGGTTTAAACTGAACAGGTTTAAGTGGAGCTTCCAGACTAAGACAGACTAGGAAGAAAAGCCTGGTGGTCTACTTTCAAAAATCAGCCATGAAACCCTATGGATCACAATGGTCTAATGCCGTTTTACATGAGGTCGCTATGAGTTGGGGTCTACTCAACAACAGCTAACAGCAACAACAATTATTATTGCCACAAACTTAAAAAGTGTACTTAACCTCATTGTCATTTCTTAAACGGTTTCTTCTGGGAATATAAATAAAATAATAATACCCCAGATGTCTAGTGCACTAGGTACAATAAAAGTATTTGGGCCAGTTCTTTGGGCCAGGTTGTAAACACCAAGTGTGGCTGTGATGGGCAAGAGGCATCAGGAAATGACAGTGTAGGAGGTACTCCAACAGCTTGTTCTTTTTCTTCTGTAAGAAAAATTTTAAGAACTTCAGAGAAATAATAGGCATCTTACAGCTGTCAAATACCTCATTAATAACTTTTGAGTATAATGAATGTTTAAATATTAAACAGAACAATTTGGGAAAATCAATCATAAACTATTTTTGAGAAAATTGCTTTATCCTCACCAAGCTGATCAAAAAAGAGGATATTTTGTTGTAAAGATTAATGGATTTTTAGATTATTTCTGAATAACTTCTCCCAAAGAAAGTGAATAAACATCTACTTTCTTACCTATTGTACTTTTCGTAGCATTATAAATTAGTAGTAGTTAATACCCTCATGAATAATCCATGTTACTGAAGGTTTTATAAATATCCATTTCACATACAATATGCTGCCTTTTTTTTTTTTTT
>NW_004443953.1:13231925-13262249 GCF_000243295.1 Trichechus manatus latirostris | reverse complement strand
AGGGAAAAAAAAAAAAAACAATGAAAAAAGAAAGGTGTTCAGGGATCCCTCTGCACGTCTATGGAAGCCGAAGGGGAGTCTCCCTGGCACGCAGCTCCACCTGGCCAGAAAGGGCTCCCAACTCAAGAAAAGGAAAAGAAAACAGACAAATAATTCAAAATGAACAAACGAACAAAAGCCCCGGGATCCCACCTGCGCGGTAGCCCAGACCGGGAAGCAGCTCCACACTCGAATGGAGCTCTGCAGCCCCTCAGGAAAAAGCAAAGATGGCGCACAGAGCCAGGCACTCAAGCGGAAGGAGGGGGAGGCGGCGAGAGGCAAGCAAGAAATCCAAAGAAGCAGAAAGACAAAAAAAAAAAAAGCAACACCAGCAGCCAACAAATGGCACTCAGAGAGCCAGCCAGTGCGGGCTGGTGTTTCTGGATGAGAGACTGTGTCCATGGGAAACAGAGAAGGCAGAGTGTGAGTGAAGAAGGGTGGAGAGTGGGAAAGCATATATCACAAATTGCCAGTGCTCTGGGGCCCCTCAGGAAGGAGCAAAAATGGCGCATGGAGCCAGGCACCCGAGCAAAAGGAGGGGGAGGCGGCTAGAGGCAAGCGAGAAACCAAAAGAAGCAGAAAACAAACAAACAAACATAAAAAGCAACACCAGCAGCCAACAAATGGCACCCAGAGAGCCGCCCGCCCGGGCGCGCGGAATCCAAGCAGCCGGCGACCCCCAACCAAGAGACCGTGGCCACGAGAAGCAGAGGAGCCCAAGCCGGGGTGAAGAGGGGTGGGGGGTGGGAAAGCGCACACCGCAAATTACCAGCTGTTTTGTCTCCCACTGGATGCTCCGTGAGGCTGCTCTCTCGTACCCCTGTTTGCTGGTCTCCGATAGCAGTCCAAGATGGTGGATCCGCGCTGCGTTAGCTGGTAGGGGACCTCTGCATGAATCTCTCCTTGCTCTCCGTTCGCTTTCAGTATTCTCACTCCATTTGGTGCTCGGCTGAGTCCTTTATCTCTTCATTTGATGTTCTAGGGTTTCAGGATTGTTGATTCTCTGTTTGGCTTAGTTTTTCAGATCTTTGCTGTGGAGGGACGGCTTGGTGCTTCTGCCTAGAGCGCCATCTTGCCGGACCTCTATGCTGCCTTTTTGAAGCATATTTTATGGTTTGCAAAGAAACAGTTAAAATTTTTCTTACTCCTGTATAAAAAACCAAACCGGTTGCTGCTGAGTCGATTCTAACTCAGAGTGACCCTAGCAGACACAGTAGAACTCATCCATGGGGTTTCCAAAGAGTGGCTGGTGAATTTAAACTGCGACATTTCCGTTAGCAGCGGAGCTCTTCACCACTGCGCTACCAGCCATATAGCTGAGTTTAATTGATAAATATCTGGCAATACCATACCTTAATTCTGATAATATGAAAAATTTTATTTAGCAAGCATCTGTTAAAGGATATTTTTATTATCAAATAAGATTTTTCTTTTTAACATAAATTATTTTTTTTCAACCTTTCCTTTGTCCTATCATGATTTTTTGAAATGTCTGCTGGTGTTTAGCATTTGGTTAGGAAACTCATGGGAAGGAGTCTATTTTAAATGGGATTATCAAAGGAAAATAAAAGCAATTATGAATAATATCAATAGTAATAAGCATCTGATTTACTATCTGTGAAATAAAAGTGAAGATAATGTACTGAATATTTCATAGAAAAAAATGCTGTTTTCACGGGCAGATTTTGGTCTGGTTTATTTCCTTTTTTAAAGTAGGTTTCAGCTGATGGTTTAGTTTTAGTATTTATTTTTTAAAGGCAACCGGCATTCCAAGCAGAATTGCTGTAGTGGACCCAAGATTCTTTCATATCACTGCAAGGGAATATTTTACATGCCACTAATCCCCAATGGGTGCATTTCACCCAGCTTAAATGGGATATTTCTAAATATTACCATTTCAACCTAAGTTATTTGATACATCTTTATTATATATTGATACTTTAGAAGTCTTGCTGCCAACATAATCTTAATAAGTCATTACCAGTCCACTAGGTAAGCTTTTTTTCCACTTCTTAAGCTTTAGTGCCTGTGCTGTATAGATTTGGCATTTAATAAATCACTGGAGGGCCAGCAAACACACTATATTCCTGTAGTCAAGACTGTCTAGACAATAGTGCATGGAGAGCTCTTTCCACTCTAAGTAGCGGGAGAGCATTTGTTTGCCTCAAATTGGTTCTGAATCAATTGCTCAGAAACTTGGCATATCCAGGCTTACTTGGATGCAGGAGGAGGGCAAGACTAAGTGCCGCATGGGGTGCTTTTCTACCTTCTAGTTTAATTGAATGACCGAGAAGCAATGCCCAGGAAACACAGTCCTGTGGGAAAATGGCCCAGAATTTTACCCTTTTCAGATCCAGGAATGATTATACCAGTCTTTTTGTTATATGGCTTTTATTTACAAAATGTAGGAAAGGTTTCTTAAACCAACTGAGCAAGTGATACCATTAAGAGTGTGTAGCAAGAACAAATAGGAAGCAGAGACTATGATTTCTTTCCTGATTGACATATGTGTGAGTGTTTACTCTTATCCTGTTTCCCCATCTGAAGCTTTATTGTTTATGTAAGAGACAGAGGTAGAGAGGGAGAGGAGAATGGAAGAATGTTTCGTTAGTGAACTTTTTGAAGCACTTGCTGTTACCCTTCTCATGGAAAACTTGTTTTAGAAATGATCTGGGATTGTTTTCGGTCTGGATTTTGCCCTTTCGACTAGGTCGCTAGCACTCCTTCTTGGAGGTTAAAATACAACATGGTAGATTTCTAAGTATTTAGTTTCTCTGTCTCCCTGCTCGTTTCTGTTGGTTATGTGGCACCTACAGCTCTTGCTTAGGGTATCCTCCTGGGTAGATTTCCTTATAATCTTTTAATTTAAAGTATTTTTGGCAAAGAAAATCCTTATGAAAATAACTCCAGAGTCATTGATGTCTTACTGACACCAGTAATATGGAATTTGTATTCAGAAGCATTTGGATTATATATCTTAACAATATATTACCATAATATTTGGCCCCTTAAATGGGTTTGAAACTATTTGGTTCCATCTGTATGTAAAAAGAAAAAGAACACTCACTTTTAAATAATGACCGTTGTTTGAGAAGTGCCCATTCAATAGATGCACTCAATAAAGTGCATTGTTCCACTGCATAAAAGTTCAATTGATTGTTTTATGTGTGAACATATTTTTCAGCCTAAATGATGCATTTTTTTTGTGAACGTTACTCAAATTCTACTTTTATTTGTGTTAGTAATTTCAAGACATTTGGGTATTGAAGGAATTACTGGACAAGAAAATAAATGACTACTTTTGAAGGATACAACTGGGCAGCGCTGACGTTCAAATTTAAGTCCCAAGTTACCTGAGGGAAGAATGAGTATCTGTCATCAAGAACATTGAAGGTCCTGCTTGAGAATTAGGCAAGCCCAGGAATTAAGTGTTTTATATATTGTATAGAAGAAAGTTTTTAAATAGTGATAGTAGTATTCCTCCTGACTTACTGAAGCAGTCTGAGATTCCAGTTTTCTTGGAAATGATTATGTGCAGTGCATCTGTGGTTCTATCCTTTAGGTAGCTGACTTTAAAACACTATGTAATCCAAATTCATAATGTGCACATCATCTTCTAACAATGTGACAATGCTCATAATTGTTCACCCTTACGAGCATGATCCAATAGAACTGTGACTGCCTGGCAGGGTGTTTGTGTTGATAGGGTTAACATCACCTGTAGACAAAATGGATAATTATAAATTTTGAGTGATAGGATACATACCCAGAAGGCTCCTCTTATATCCAAATGACTACTTGGCACATTTTCCCCAAAATACTCTCCTTGGAGAAGGGTTCCAGACCTTCTCCTTGGAATAAATTTGGCCCACATACTCCTTTTCTGTAATACATACCGGATTGGGCCATGCTGAGACTTTGGAAGGGGGATGAGAAAAAATTTCTAAAGGAGTGAATCTCCTGAAAGAAAAAGTCTCTTAATCTGTAGCATTGCCTATGGCCAATTATTCTTGCTTAAAACACCATTTCTTGACTTATTTTTCTATTTAGAATCCAAGTTCTCCAAGGACAGAGACTCTACATGTCCTAGAAGAAAAGAGTTTGTATTCATCATAAATAATAGTAAAAATCAGCCTCTTTCACCACCAATATCAGTAGGGTAAAAATTCCATAAATTCCATTTCTTTTTTCTTTCAACGAAGAAGAGAAAACATTAAGAAAATTCTATAACAAAATAATATTTCTTTAAGAAGTAAAATTTAAGAATCCTTTAAAAAACCTTCCCTTTTTCTCTTTTCCATATGTTTTGAGCATACGGATGACTAGAATAAATTCAACCTAGGGGCCGTTCTGAAAAGGCAACAAAATGAAAGAATTCTTATGTATGATCAACAAATCTCACGAGTGCTAATTTAGAAGCATACTAATAAGTAAAGTTGCTTCTGCAAGTTTGGAATGCTTATCTAAATTTTGTTTCAACTTCCAGCTGAATCTGTGAACACTGGCCTAAATTGTTGGCATCCATCTCCCCTCTTCCTTTGTCCAGATGTATCAGTCCTGAGAACATTTGGGGAGATTAAGTATTTGGTGAATTTGGATCATGTGTAGTAACCAACTTGGAGAAGACAGGACATCTCACAGCCTAATCATTTGCAGACCTCAGAATCTTTGCCAACATTACTGTTCTGAAAGCGGTATTGTGTGAGGTAGTTGCCAAGAATCATGAGACTAGATCTCAGCAGGAGTATTCAGAACTTTTTGACTATAATAACAATGTAGTAATAATAGCTGACAAGGAGCCTGGGTGGTGCAAGCAGTTTGCGATCGACCTCTAACCTAATGTTTGGCAGTTTGAACCTACCCAGTGGCTCCATAGAAGAAAGGGCTGGCAAACTGCTTCTGTTAAGATTACAACCAAGAAAACCCTGTAGAGCAGTTCTACTCTGTAACCATAGTGTTGCCATGAGTGGGGGGCTGAGTTTACAGCAGTTAACAACAACAACAAAATAATAGCTAACACGTTTATATTATCAGTTACTATTCTAAGCATTTGACATATATTAACTCATGTCCCTCAGTGAGGTTAAATAAGTAGGATTGTTGTTGTTAACTGCCATTGAGTTGGCTCCAACTCATGGTGACCTTATGTATAAGAGAAGAAAATGCTGTCCAGTCCTGTACCATCTTCATGATTGTTGGCATGCTTGAGTCCAGTCGAACAATATTCTGCTCTGATTCATAAGGTTTTTATTGGCTAATTTTTGGAAGTAGATTGACAGGCCTTTCTTCCCAGTCTGTCTTAGTCCAGAAGCTCTGCTGAAACCTATCCAGTTGGGTAGCCCTGCTGGTATTTGAAATACCATAGCTTCCAACATTTAGCAACATGCAAGCCACCACGGTACATCAAACTGATAAACGGTGGTGGTAAGTATGATTATTATTCCTATTTTACAGGGGAGGTAAAAGAGGCCCCAACAAATAAAGTGGTTTGTCCAAAGTTGAACATAACTGTGCAGTCAGAATTTTAACCCAGTCAGTCTGGCTCCACAGTCTGTATGTAACCACCAAGCTGTATTGCTGTAAGCTACCTAAAGAGAGGAGCCCTGGTGGCACAGTAGTTAAGAGCTATGGCTGCTAACTAAAAGGTTGGCAGTTTGAACTAGCTCAAATAAAAGTGGGCCACAAGAGTGTATGGGGAGAAGCATCTCAAAATGAAGCATAAAGAGTCTTCAAAGTATCTGGAGCTGGAGGTACTAACTGGACACCCTCAGGGACCAAGGTGGCCAAACCTTATTTCTCCCTCTGTTGCTCTCCTCATGGTCTCATTTATGCATCTTCTCGTTCATCTGTTTTTCTTGCCAGTCTTTTTATGAGGCGCATTTGGCTACAAATGGTCACCTCAACCCCGACTCTACACTCAAATTCAAGTAATCGCCTTTGTCTGACCTCCACTTCTGGGTTCCTCCCTGGTCCAGTCATCTGAGGGGAAGATGGGGAACATGAATGTCAGGGAGGATGCAGTTCTTAGAGAATGGGGCTGTGTTAGGGAGGCAATATTTGCTACACAGAGGCACACTCATGTTTTTCAGAGCAGCAATCTTTTCATAAGACCCCAACCCTTAAGTATCATCGACAATTGTTATTGCTTTTAGTTACCACTCAGTCTCCTTGTCAGCTATTATTACTATATTACTATTATAGTCAAAAAGCTCCAAATACTCTTGCTGAGATATACTCTCATAAGATACCTCTTTTAGGAAAGGTAATGTTGGCAAAGCTTTTTGAGGGCTGTAAAGGATCAGGCTGTGAGATTCCCCTTCTTCTCCAAATTGGTTATTTACACATATTCCAAATTCACCAAATACTTAATCACTCTCTTTAGGAAGATTTTACATCCCTATCCGGTTGAACTCAGTTAGGGCCATGTGACTTGCTTTGGCCAATGAGATGTCTGCAGAAGTGCAACTAGTCACTGCTGAGCAGAAGATTTAAAAGCAAGGCAGTGGATCTCCGTGCCTCTTCCCTCCGCCATGAGGCTCGATCAGTAAAGTCCCAGACAAAGGCTGCTTTTTTAGCTTTGGTCTGGGAGTGAAGACACAGTGGCGCAGAGCAGTATATACCCATGATGGACACGTAGACTTGAGGAAGAAAGAAACCTTTGGTATTTTAAACCACTTTTAGAGTAGATTTTACAGTAGTTTGTTTCCACAGTTTATCTTGACTGAAACAAATATATCACAACCCAAATCATATAAAAATCATGAACCATAGGCAGAAGTGGGAAAAATACACCCTTACCTGATTATCCACCTCAAGCAGAGCTTCTAATGACCTTAGATTCTCATTCTACCACATTGGAATATCTAGTTGGTACCTACTTCCATAACCTATGGTCCAGTCTTAAACAAAATACTGAAGTTGGCAAAATAGCTCCTTAGTTCTCGTTAGTCTTGTCCTTTCCCTCTTCCCTTACCTCTGTGCCTTCTTTACAGGGACCTCTACTATTGAGAAGGCACATTCAGACTGTTCCCAGCTCCTGGACCTCACCTTGTCCTGCTCCCCGGAGGCCATCTCAAGCCCACCTCTCCACCCTATTCCTCTTTTATACTCTTTTCTCTCAGCTTCAGATTCTAAGCATTGTAAGGGAATAGTTCACTCATATCCTAGAATAGCACTATCCAACAGAAATGCTATAATGCTAGCGGCATTATGAAATTTATAGTTTTCTAATCACCACATTAAAAAGTAAAAAGAAACAGGTGACATTAATTTTAATAATACATTTTATTTAACCCAGTATATCCAAAATACTATTTTTATATGCAGCCAACATAAACATTATTAATGAGATACTTTTTGTTCTTTTTTTCCAGCCACTCTTCGATATCTGGTGTGTTTTTACATTTACAGCACATCTCAATTTGGGCCAGCTCCATTTTCATTACTTAAGAGCCATATGTGACTAGTGGCCACTGCAGAGGACAGTGCAGATCTTTAACATTCAATCCATTGAAAGGCAGTAACAGGAGGAAAGAAGGAAACCCCTTCTTGTGTGCCATTCTTCTGACCCTTCCAGGTAACACATGGTAGCTTATGGAGCAATCTCCTGGAGATAATGCATGTGCTTCTGTTGTTTAACAAAAGAAGTGACTGCTGGTGAAGACTTCCTAGCAGACAGGATTCAGAGAACAATCTCCACTGTAGCTGCACACCCACTGAGCATTTGGGGCCCTGTGGTTTTCAGAATCTGCCCGAGGATGGACCTTGTCCTTTATTCCTTTTGGTGTAACACTATGGCCCAGGCTCCTGTTGATAAATTATAAACATTGTTGTGCTTTGCTCTAGTGTATAGTGTATGGATTTCCAGGCTTTGAGGGTTGTTGGATCTACAATTTTATAAAAAGTTGGACCGATTCCTGTTGTTGACTGTTGACCAGGTGGTCCAGGTCCAGGAGGGAGGTGGCTGATAGGAGTTGATATTCTAGCTCAGGTTTGCAGAAGTAGATGGGAGAGTGCCATTTTGACCCTCCTCCCCTTGCCTGTTTAGAAGGTGTGTTTTGTTGTACCCTAGTAAAATGAAAGGGGGAGGACAATTAATAGCAATAACCTTGAGAGGAAAAAAAATCCAATAAAGAAAATATGACAATATCATGAAAAGAAAACTAAACAGTGTTTGAAATAATTCTTTAACGACTTCGCCCAAGCAAATTTAAGCCTTTATGCAAAGGAGTAATTTAAATGATTCATAGTAAAAGTTGAACAAATTTATTTAATCATCAGTCAATATGCTAAATGATGGTGTTAGAAGAATGGCACTTCAAAGAGGAAAATCAAGTTATTTCACATAGCAACTGGGTTGTTATCCAAACTGAATAACCAAAATGAGAGAAAGTTACGTCCTCCAAGGCCATAAATCAACAATAGTAGGCTCTACTGCAGTTTTAATTGGCAGCATCTTTCACTTCATATATCCAAATACGGATACAGGAAGTATTTCTTTAGCTGCTTGGGCATTTTTATAATGCTTATCATTATAAAACTGTAGCATCAAGGGAGGTAAAATGGGACCACAAGAGACAAAAGCTTTTGTGAGGATTGTAAATTATATGCGTTGATGTCATTAAGCCATTAAAAAATTCCGTTCCTATGTGGTTTTAAAGCCAATTTTTAAAGTCAACTACCCGCCAATTAATGCAAAAATAAATGGAGCTGTTATGAGAATTAGTCCTCTTCTTTGAAGAAGGTTTGTTTCACATGTCAAGGGTTTGTCCTAATGAATACTGGGATCAGTGAATGTTTCCCAGCAGAAAAAGAAAATTTCCGAGAAAAATCTCCTGGCCTTTTTTGAAAGGCAGTTGGTATGTGATAGAGACAGTTAGAACACTTAATATTTTCAATATTTGTTTTGAAAATGGAATGAAATCCATACCACTGATAAAATAATCTTTCTCTAGAAGCTAATTGGATACTGTCCTGTATAGTCTGTGGTGCTTCTTATAGCAACATGGCAGCTAAGAACCATCATGGTTGGTAGTAGAGTTAGGGTTTACACTGTTACTAGAGGCAAGAAGGTGCTGAAGTTGTCCCCTTCACACATGTCAAGGTGGCCAGAGAAGGCCTTACATTTAGGTGACAGAATAAAAGTGGAGGTCCACTTCTCCACCTGACTCCCAAACCTGAGCTCATTACCACCAACTTTAATCACTAACCCAAGGATTATATGTTAAGAACTGCCTTAGCATAGAGTAATAATTAAAGTAATACTGATCTGAATTTATAAGACGTTTCAAATTAGCAAAAAATGAAATGATTTGACATTTTCCCACAGAGTGCATATTCCAACCCTCAGTATGCCAGACAGGAGACTTCAGTTAGAGAAAAAACCAGTGGTCATTGAGTCGAGTCAATTTCAACTCATGGTGACCCCATGTGTGTCAGAGTAGAACTGTGCTCCAGTAAGTCACCCCATCTTTCTTCCGAGGCGCTTCTGGGAATCTCCAAACTTTTGGTTAGCAGCTGAGTGCTTAACTGTTTGAACCACCCAGGGACTCCTAAGTTAGAGAAGCAGGGTGAACCAGGAGTGATTTGGGGCTGGGGCTCCCCAGAGAGCAAGTGCTTGCTAAGGGGCACCCATGGTTCAGGTAGAGTTGATGGTTGCTATCTTGAAAATTGTTGGAATTTTCAAGAGATGGCAGAATTCCAGATATGTAAAATCACCTGATTTTTAAATGTTGGCAACCAATTAAAAAACAAAACAAACAAATGAAAATACAGAGCAAATCAATTTAAAAACTTTTTGTTACAGAAAACTAGCCTGTGAGGCAGGGGCAACCAGGTAGCCTTTGAATTGCGATCTTTGTTTTACTGTTTTTCAAAAATCCCTACTCTTCAAGAGAAAGAAAAGTTCTGTGATCAAAATTTTCTTTTGAAAAGACTTTAGTGTCTTAAAGTAGGTCTTAATTACTCATCTGTTCTTATTTTATTTTATGCTAGTTCTATTAGGTCCATTTTACTTTGGATTGAGTATTTTCTGAGCACCAAAATACTTTTAGAATCCTTAGTCATTTAAGTTCTATTCTGAATGTAGATTTTTATCATAAAGCTAGCTTTAATTCTCTTTCCCTTAAGCAATCTCCCACGTATTTTTTAAAGCTCATCAATACAAATGTTTGTGTCTGTCTTATTTGTTTCTCATGTTTAGACGCGGAAAAAGGAGATTGATTACAAGGGTCATAAAAGTAATGATGCGTTTAATGAAAGCATGTATTTTATAGATAAAATAAACCTTAACAAATAACTTGAAGCTAGTACCCAAATTAATGGAATGAAATGACCTTCAGAAAGTAACTGCTTTAAACTCAGGTCATTTGAGTCCTTCATCTATTTTTATTTATTTTTATTTTGGTTTTGATGACTTTATCCTACTTGCTCTGGCTACTTTATAAAGCTTTAAAAATTTCTGGTGAGCCTTGGAAAATTCTGAGTTTTACTGTGGTTATCATGTTTTTAACCATGTAAAATCTGAGCGACTTGTTGTTGTGGAGAAATGATTTGACACTCCTTCATTCAACTTATATTTATTGAGTACACAATATAGGCTGGCCAGTGTTCTAGGCACCCGGCTTTCACGTAGATTGCATTGCAGTAGGGGGAGAGCAGATCATAAATAAATAAACAGAACTAGTATTTTGTTAAAATACAGCCTGGAAAATGGGAACCACTCTAGGACTTTTGAATAGAGGGATTTTAATGTGGAGAAATGATTATATTGCTACTGGAAGAGCTGAGAAGCCAAACAAGAGATGATGAGGCAACCCAAAGATTAGCAACAGCAATAAGCTGCTACCACCCCTAGGGCTCGAGGGACAACTTGAGGGTGTAGAGTTTCCAGTTACTGGAGACCTGGTGGTACAGTGGTTAAGAGCTTGACTACTAATCAAAAGGTCAGCAGTTCGAATCCACCAGTTGCTCCTTGGAAACCCTATGGGACAGTTCTATTCTGTCTTATAGGGTCACTATGAGTCAGAATCCATTCAACATCAACAGGTTTTTTTTTTTTTTTTTTTTTTGGGAGACCCTCCAGTGGGCGTGGGAATCTGACACTCCAGTATTCTGCTAATGCCTGCCATTAGCCAATTCTACTGTCTTAGTTATCTAGGGCTGCTCTAACAGAAATACCATGAGTGGATGGCTTTAACAAAGAGAAATTTATTTTCTCACAGTCTAGTAGGCTAGAAGTCCAAATTCAGGGTGTCAGCTCCAGGGGAAGGCTTTCTCTCTCTGTCGGCTCTGGAGGAAGGTCCTTCTTGTCATGAGTCTTCCCTTGGACCAGGAGCTTCTCTGCGCAGGAACCTCGGGTCCAAAGGATTCACTCTGCTCCTGGTGTTTCTTTCTTGGCGGTATGAGGTCCCCCAACTCTCCACTTGCTTCCTTTTCCTTTTATCTTTTACAAGAGACAAAAGGTGGTGCAGGCCACACCTCAGGGAAACTCCTTTTACATTGGATCAGGGATGTGACCTGAGTAAGGGTGGTGTTACAATTCCGCTCTAATCCTCTTTAACATAAAATAACAATGACAAAATGGAGGACAACCGTACAACCCTGGGAATCATGGCCTAGCTAAACTGATACACACATTTTTGGGGGCACACAGTTCAATCCATGACACCTATCAAGAAGCCTGAGAAATGTAAGCAGTTGTGGGAATATCCGGACAGCAGATAGTGACTTTGACTAGAGATTCAGGATATACTTTGTGAATAGAATAATCAAGACTTACTTGATTAGATGTGTAGTGTCAGGGAGTCATAAGGCCAATTTGCAGCCTACACTGTTTGCTGCCTTGGCATCCATTAATTCCTCTTGGCTGTCCCGTCATCCAGGTTCTGACATGACCATTTCTATCTTATCAAGCAGCCTCTCAACATGGCCCTCCCTGCCAGGCCCTAGATGGTTTCTTGTCATAGGAACCTGGGGCTTAGGTACAACCTATTCTCTCAGCTTTAGTTACTCCTTGCCGCTCCAGCCAGATCCCATATGATTCCCCTTGATAAGAACATCTCCCTTTTCCTGTGCTAATACATTAGAAACTTTTAAACTGATCAATAGGACTTCAGCACACAATAAAGGCTTTGGCCCATAGATTCTAGCTTTGGCTCTCCACTGCTTGGTTGAGCTTGTTCCAGCTTCACATCCCTCCCCTGCAGCCATGTGAGGCATGCTGTGGTCTTCTGTCTGGGACCTGAGAATTCTAAATTCTATTTGTTTTCTGGCCTTTCTATGTGACTCTCACTCCCTTGTACCGCACTTGATAGACCATCCAAGACACCTACAGACCCCCTTTTGGGTCAAACTTAACACTAAGGGAAAAAATAGAATCAAAGGTGACCCCTGGGTTTGTGGATTGAACACTTGGGTGAAAAGAGTTGCCATCAATTAAGATGTTGAACCTGATGGAGAAAGCAGTGAGAGGCGGAAAATTAAGAGTTCTGTTCTAGACATGTTAAATTTGAGATGCCCATTAGATTTTCCAGTAAAAGTGTTAAACAGGCAGCTGAGTTTGGAGCTCATGGGAGAGGTCAGAGCCATCTACATATGTGGTTGGAACTGAGATTAATCACGTAGGGAGAAAATAGAGGAAAGAAGGCTGAGGAGTGAAATCTGGGCAATTCAACAATTAGAAATCAGAGGAGGAGGGGCCAGGAAAGGAGATTGAGAAGGAGGGGCAGTGAGGTAGGAGGTAAGTATGGAGGTAATGTTGCTATAAAAGCCTGGGGAAGAAAGTGTTCTAAGGAGTCTGGAACATTCAGCAATGTCAAATGACAAGGAGAGATAAATTAAGATGAACACAGAGAATTGATCATTGGTTTGGCCGGCGAGGAAGTTTTGACAGTTTTAAGATCTGATTTTGTGAAGTAGTGGGAATGGAAGCCCAATTGAAATGGACTGAGGAGAAATAGAGGGTGAGGAAAGAGACAGTGGTTTTGAACAACTCTTACATGGAGTGTTGCAGTGAAGAGGATTGTACTATATTAGAGGGGCATTTGACATCTCAACCACTCACTGAAGCTAGAAGACAATGGGGGTATGCTTCCAAAATTATGAGGGAAAATGATTTCCAACCTTGAATTCTACGTGAAGCAAACTATCAACGGCATGTGTGAAGATATTCTTATACATACCAGGACTCTGTAAGTGTACCTCTGAGGCATCCTGTCTCAGACTCCACTGGAGGGTTACTGAAATTACAGCATAGATCCCAAAAGAAGACATGGGATCCAGGAAACCATGGAAAGAGCATAGACATATGCAAAGGGAAGTCCTAGGACGACTGTACAGCAGGCCTTGAGAGTAACCACACCAGACTGGAGCAGCAAGATGGAGTCCAGGAAGGAGACACCTGCAGAGGGAGGGGGAGAATGGAACCATTATGTAATATAAGATGAAAGGCCAAATAAAGTACACAGTGAACAACATGGCATACAAAATTAAGAGACATTTTAACAGACAAGTTAGAACCTTTGGGAGGAATTAGAGATAGACACTTTGGAAACTAAATGAAAAATGAGACAGTTTTGTAGTTAAGAAACAGTGCAAAGTTATACAAGAAAGGAAATATAATCACAATACATCTCTCTAATATTGTTCCACAATGAACACTTAACAAAATGTAATGAAACAACTATACTGGGAAAAAGTGGAAAGGAAGATCTGATAGTAGGGATAAAGGGCTCAATCTTTCTTTTACATAAAAGGAATTAATAGATATTGTCTAAAACTGGTAAATCAGAACATAGTTTAACATTATTATTTAAAAATACGGAGGTAAGTATTATAATTTACTCCAAAGAATTGAAAGTTGCTGCTGCTGGTGTGTGAGTCCAGGGAGTGGGGGAAACCAGGGCTATCCTTTGTTTTAAATCTTTACCGTTTACATAAGGTTCCTAGGTGGCACAAACAGTTTGCACTTGACTGCTAACCTAAAGTTTGGTGGTTCACACCTACCTGGTGGCTCCACAGAAGAAAGGACCTGCTGACCTGCTTCTGTTAAGATTATAGCCAAGAATACCCTCTGGAGCAGCTCTACTCGGTCACACAGAGTCACTGAGTTGGAATTGACCTGAAGGCGACTAACAACACCACTACCATTTGTGTACTTATTTTTTTAAATAGAAGTACAAATTTCTTGGGTGACTGTTTAAAATGTCAGAAAGTCTCCTTAAGAGATATCATTGTCACAATGTTTGGTTGATACTATGATACTTATGACAGTTTTTGCTTCATTTAGCTGTGTTTTGTGGATTTGTCTTATTTTCTCCATGAAATCAGGGGCTCTCAAATTGCTATTTTCCTGCATCGTTACTTGTTGTTGTGTGCCATCGAGTCAATTCTGACTCATATAAAAACCAAAAGACCAAACCCACTGTTGTTGAGTCAATTTCGACTCATAGCGACCCTGTAGGACAGAGTAGAACTGTTCCATAGGGTTTCCTAGGCTGTAATATTTATGGGAGCATATTACCAGATCTTTTCTCCCTCGGAGCCACTGGTGGGGTTCAAACTGCTGACCTTTCAGTTAGCATCCAAGCTCTTAACCATTGTGCAACCAGGGCATTGTCACTTAGAACAGCAGAAAACAATACTTCTACATTATTAGTTTATTTAAAACGGATACTCTTAGTTGCTTTATCCCCGGAATATCTAGTAATCATGCAGAATTTTTTTTTTGTTGTTAAATTTAATGGAATAATGCATTATTTTAAATTGTGTTTAAGATCTGGAGAAAAAAATCCCTTTTAATTAGCTGTCTTAGTTTTCACTAAGCAAAAAGATGGACGATATGTTTTAGACTCTTTGCCTCTTTCTTTCTTAGTCTCGCCTAAGACGAAGTAAATCTGAACAAACTATTTCATTTCACACGTGAATTGGTTTAGTGGTCAGGGTGCATTTTGTGGCTAGACTTCTAGAGGGCCTCTGAAAGTTCAGGGTGAGTCATACGATGATTGTTTTATAGTGGAGGTAGGTGATTGGTAATACCCGCCCTCAAAATCTCTAGGAAAAGGTAATATTTTTTATGCTTTGTATTGTCAGATTCTAGGGCTTTAATGACAAATTTGAGAGCCTGAACAGACCTAATGCCCATTCCTGAAGGCAGTTTGGTGCTACCGTAAGTACATTTATAGCTCTCCCCTGGGACAAGGATGTGTTGAGCTACACAATGTTCGTAAAAAAATCTGGCAGTCTATTGGCTGATCCCTGCCATTTGGCAAAGAGTTGCACCACTGAGTATTTTGTTTTTATTCATTCATTATCTAAACATTTATTGAGTGCTTTTCAAATGCTTGGCACAGTGCTAGGTAATGGGGATATGGAGCAGAAAGCACAAGATGCTCACATCTACTAAAGAAAGACAAATAAACTGCATATAAGTACCATAATAGAGGTGTCACAAAAGATGCTTGAAGAACATGGTTTCTCTTGCAAAGCAATAAATATGCAACAATAGAATCTCAGGTTCAGATGCTTTGTAATTAGTTGGAGAAGATATTTCTGTTAAGGAGGGCTTCAAATTACACTACCTTTTTTTTTTTTTTGGTATAAGGGTGGTCTTGCCTGTTACTAAAGCAAACTGATACTTCAATCAACAATTCAAAGTAACTACACTTCAGGAAAAGGCCATGGACATCAGTCTTCATAACTCTCCCTTAGTGGTTTCATGCTAAACATCAGTTCTTCTATAACAGACTCTCAGCTCTAGTTCTAGGTCAAGTCAGAACTCTAGGTAAACTTCCATATCTGGGCTGTTATACTTTAGCTCCACATAGAAATGCCTTCGCGGAACCAAGATTTAACGTTATGACTTTGACTTTTATCAAAGATGGGCATGAGAAAAAATTATATACCTCAGCTTCTCTTGTGAATTTATGTTTAAGGTCTAACCATTAACAGTTTTTTTGTGTTGCATAAAAGTTCAAGAGAGAAATTTATTCAGATTTCACGTTCCCACTTAGTAGGACAAGATCTTGCTCATAGTAGGTGCCATATAAATATTTGTTGAATGAATGAATGAACTAATATTTATTGAGTCTACTGTGTTCCAGACAATGTTCTGAGTATTATTAATTAATCTTATGGCAGATTTGTATGTTGTAAAAGCTATCAATAAAATAAAAGCACTTCTCTTTAAATCATTATGCCTCCTTTTTTTTTGTCTTTCTTGCAAGAATTAATTGCTTCTCTGAGCACAGTTTACAGGCAAAGCTACATATCCTCTTCCAAAATCTTTTTTTCTTTCACCTCCACCACAAATGTGCACATATGTACACATATACACACAAAACACACGCACACACACACACAAAGAGGTTTTGTTTCTTAGCCTTATTTCCTTTCTGGAAATAGAGTATAAATAATAAATGAAGGTCTAGAGGAATTTAAGTGGTACATTGCTGACATATATCTTTAATTCTTCCCCGTTTATCATGATAAATGATCGGTTTAGAACAGCTTTTCAGCCTTTTTAAGTATTTATCTTCATTGAAACATGTAAGTAGTTCTGAGACCAACATAATTTTTTTGATATGAAGGAAATACAATTATTGGCAATGAGTGGCATATATGTTATCTGTTTTATTCCAACAATAAAAATGGCATTATATATGCCATTATTTGCATCTTCGTCTAATACTTAATTGTTTTACTCTGCCTGTATCATAAATAGAAACAATTAGGGTGATCACGAAATATTTAGATTCATTAAGCATAGCAATATGCAATAGTATTCTGAATTAAATCCACACAATAAATCCCCTCATACTGAAGTCCACCAAGTATAGAAGCTGTGTTTTCATGTGCATAGAAGCTTTGTGGTATTTTTTTCTTTTCTTCCTATTTGAGCTCCTCTCCCTTGAATAGATCTCTTTCAGCTTTCTTTATCCAAGTTTAGTTGCCTCAGTTCTAGAATTCTTAAATTGTCTCAAGTTGAACAGAGGGCTCCTTAAATTCCAGACTAGTAAATTTCACTGTACATACAAAAACAATGAATCTGCTGTAAGTTGGTAATGACACAGTTCAGGTTGGAAATATTTGGGATTCTGAGGGAATTTCTTGAAGCAACTTGGTTTTTCCAGACCCTTTTATCTTCTGAAAATAGATGATGGTATCAACATTCTTTAATAAACCTCCAGTGAATTTATTAGGTATGTTTTACAATGTAAAGCTGAAAAATAAAAATACACAAGATATTTTAAGCATCTTTCTCCACTATCTATGAGACAGATAGTTTTAGAGAACCACAAGTATATATCAGGTAGTTTTTTTGAGAATTTTGGGATTTGGGATTTGCAGGCAGCCTTAAATATTTTGTTCTCTATCTTCTCCTGAAGCGACAAGTTTAAAAACACAAGCATTATTATCTGTCTTGAAAAATACTGCCGTTTATATTTGGAGTGCAGGAAGATGGGAGTGGATTTCAGAGAAAGGAGTAGTTCCTTTCCAATAAGGATTAATTTTGAAATTTGAAGTCCACAAATAAAAGCTTATGCCACAAAAGCTTCTTATGGCTTTAAAATATTAGCAATTTTCAGGGTTAAATAGACCAGTAAGGAAGACCTGCAAGAAAGTTTATCTTCACCCAATCTATCCCCAGGGGAAATCTAGATAACTGCTTTTCCTTTATTTTATTGGATTCAAGCAACCATGTGAAAAGCTATATAATCACCAAATAAATACTAACCATGCAATTATAGAGTAAATATTATGTTATGACAGAATAAGTAGCAGATAGTCATTTCTGCCTCCTGAACTATTGTCTTCTGGTCATGTCTTAACACTAAAAATTAAATGGTGGTTATGTTTATAATATCTTTCAACAATCTTTCTGAATATTATATGTATAAGTGGAGTTATATAAAAGGTAATATTTTCTAAATTACAGTTATTTTAGGTGCCAACCTAATTTGGTGCTCTATGCAATTTCTCACATGGATAACCAAAATAATATTCTTTACAATATTTTACAGTTGTGAAAGGACTTTCATACACACCTCCTACCAAGTAAGAGCCCTGGTGGCACAGTGGTTGAGAGCTATGGCTGCTAACCTAAAGGTCGGCAGTTCTAATTCACCAGCTGCTCTTTGGAAACCCCATGGGAAAGTTCTGCTCTGTCCTATAGGGTCGTTATGAATCAGAATCGACTTGATGGCAATGTGTCTTATCAAGTAGGCAACAAATGGATTACCCTTCTAAATTAAAAAAAAAAAAGAAATCCAAAGATGTTACCAGAGTTGTTTAAATTCATGCAACTGAACCTGCCAGATGAGCTGGTGCACAATTTTCTGATTTTTTTGGCCAGCTTTATTTTCATTTATTCATGTTCTATCTACAACTAACATACATAGATTACCTATTGTGTGTCAGGCATTGTGCTCAGAGAAAGGCAGAGTTGTGTATTCACTGCTTTTGGAGCTAATGGGATGAGGATCTAAAGACAAGTACAGTGGAATTTATGGGATAAAGGAGAGAGTGGTGAGACTGGCAGATTAGTGTCAAGCCAATTGCTGAGATCCATGTAGTCCAGGACAAACACTTGGAATAGAATGGAAGGAATCGATGTGAGATATTTCATAAGATAGTTTTTGGACATTTGTCATGCTTATTGGTCTTGTATCAGGTAAGATTATCCGCTATATATATGAGCAAGCTTAGCCAAATAGAAGCTTATATATCTCACACAATAAGAAGCCTAGAAGTATGGAGAGCAGGGTGGTATGGTACCTCAATACTTCAATCAAGGCAACAAGGTCCTTCTCTATTCCAGTTTTCTTTTGTGATACTTGAGAAAGCCATGAGGACCACAGAACCATCTACTTCTAAGCCCTGTCCCTTCCCAGCCATTTCTTATAAGAAATACAGTTCAGGGTGCAGAAGACTTGGCTTTTTCAAACATGCAGGGCACCTCATCGTGGGATTCTTAGCCAAGTGAGATGGAAGGTTTTCGGCAGAGAGCTGCTTTTTTAACAAAGTACATTTCCCTCCGTCTCTGCTTGCAGACAAGTAGTAGCTTTACTCTGGTTCGTCCCTCTCTTATAAGACTTGGCTGAGAAATAACAATGAGTCACCAGATGCCAACTCTATGGAGAAATTTTTTCTCACACTACTGCCTTGGGTGCTGCCTGCTCTGCATTTTGAATTCAACATGTGATTATTGTTACCTAATGTTTCCCCTGTACATTTTTTAAGGTAATACATACACCTTTTATTGTACTTTAGATGAAGGTTTACAGAACAAACTAGCTTCTCATTAAACAGTTAGTACACATATTGTTTTAGACATTGGTTAACAACCCCCAATCAACACTCTCCCTTCTCAACCCTGGGTTCCCTATTACCAGCTTTCCTGTCCCCTCCTGCCTTCTAGTCCTTGCTCCTGGACTGCTATGCCCCTTCAGTCTCATTTTGTTTTATGGGTCTGTCTAATCTTTGGATGAAGGGTGAACCTCAGGAGTGACTTCATTACTGAGCTAAAAGGGTGTCCGGGGGCCATACTCTCAGGGTTTCTCCAGTCTCTGTTAAGCCAGTAAGTCTGGTCTTTTTTGTAAGTTAAAATTTTGCTCTATGTTTTTCTCCAGCTCTGTTTGGGACCCTCTGATGTGATCCCTGTTAGAGCAGTCAGTGGTGATAACTGGGCACCATCTAGTTGTGCTGGACTCAGTCTGGTGGAGGCTGTGGTAGTTGTGGTCCATCAGTCCTTTGGAATAATCTTTCCCTTATATCTTTAGTTTTCTTCATTCTCCCTTGTACCTGAAGGGGTGAGACCAGTGGAGTATCTTAGATGGCTGCTCACAGGCTTTTAAGACCCCAGACACTACTCACCAAGGTAGAATGTAGCACATTTTCTTGATAAACTGTGTTATGCCAATTGAGCTAGATGTTCCCTGAGACCATGGTCCCTACAGCCCTCTGCCCAGCAATTTGGCCCCTCAGGGAGTTTGGATGTTCCTATGGAGCTTCCGTGACCTTTCCTTGTACAAGTTGTGCTGGCTTCCCTGGTATTGTGTACTGTCTTACCCTTCGCCAAAGTTACCACTTTTAAGATAATATTTTATTGTGTTTTTGGTGAAAGTTTATGCAGCAAATTAGGTTCCTACTCGACAACTTCTATAGAGATTGTTCAGTGAGATTAGTTACATTGTTCACAATGTATCAATATTCTATTTAATTGCATTCTGGTTGTTCCGTTTCCATTGCTCTAGTTTCCCTGTCCCCTTATCTTCTCATCTTTGCTTGAGAGTAATAGTTGACCTTTTGGTGTCACATAGATGATTTTTTAAGGGAGCACCATTCTCATGGGTAATATCTTTTATTTTGTATGCCAGTCTGTTATTTCACTGAAACGTGACCTCAGGGAATATTTTTGGTTCAAGATTTAAAGAATATCTCAGGGAGATAGTCTCAGGGAGTCCTCTAGTATCCATTGGTCCAGTAGGTCTGGACTTTTAAGAATTTGAGTTCTATTCTGCACTTTTCTCCCATTCTGTGAAGGTCCATCTATTGTGGCCCTGATCAGAATGGTCAGTAGTGGTAGTTGGGCTCCATCTAGTTCTTCTGGTTTCACCTGTATATTTTAAAGGTTACCAGCTTCCCAGTCCTTAGTGAGCTAATTCCATATTTCCCACTTCAAGGTACCAGATTCTCTGTTATTCAGAATTGAAATCAGTGTGAACTACATCAGTGTGACCAATGTCTTACAACAAACCAGCCTCATGTCCAGACAAAAAGAAGGAGAAAACAAGAGACATCACTGCTTCTATTTTATTAGCTAGAACTGGATTGCTACAAGGGTTTCTAAGAAAGTGAAGTTTAAAATATAAAAGGGAGCTGGAATGGGTGCAGAGTACCAAGTACTTGCCGCGTACACCCAGCATCTGAACCTGTTTGAAATATTTCCAACATTCTTTGCAGGTAGGCTATGGGCTCATTATCTGAGCTCTGCCAGTCAAATTGGCCCACCTAAGATATTAAACTAAACATCAGTGACGTGAAGAGATGAGGGTGGTACAGTATCCATTCTGGTAAGGGTGGCACTGGCAGTAGCAGAAATAGTGGAGGGAACTGTACACATTTCTCGAAGGCATCAGACAGAAGCAACAGTTCTCACAGCAACATTCAGGGTCCAGGGTTCTTGGTGTTTGCGCATGAGATCCTGCTAAGTTGGGTGCTGCAGTACAGTCTGGAGCATAATTCTTGGTTTTCTGGGCTTCCTGGGCATTCTGTGAGCTATCCAACATTGCTGAATGAGCTCTGTTTCTACTTAAATTAACCAGAATTAGTTCTGCTGCTTGCTATTTAGCACTCTGATTGATTCAGCAGGATTAGTAGAACTTGGGTGGCTGCCAGAATGCCCTTCTCTGACCTAGTGACCAACTACCACTACTGACCATTCTGATCAGGGCCACAATAGATGGACCCTGATAGAATGGGAGTGGACTAAGGACAGAAAGGAGTAAAATATGACTCTTGTTCTAAGTCCAGGTGACTAGAAAAATGATAACATCATTAAATTAAATTCTAATTGAGTGTGAGTTGTTGCAGCACATCTCAGTGGAAAAATTAGCAGATTGGTAGTGATAACGGTCAGGAGCCTGTGAGCGACCTTAGGGCTAAGTGTTTATATACTCATACTTGAGCTAGACCAGACCCAAAAGGTTTGATTTGGGCTTGAAGGTTGATGAGAATGATAAATTGGACTCAAGATATTTTTACTTCAGTTCTTTATTGAAATAGCAAAGAACCACAGGATATACGAGATCAGAATATAGGTGAATGAGTGGACTCAGTTCCTGAATGCCTCCTCATATACTTTAGGAGAGGAGTGCATAATTCAGTGGTCAATAGTGTCCTCATGGAATGAGGAATCTTCTAGGTCAGAGAAGGGCAGAGCTGTATACTCACTGCTTTTATGCCATTAGCATTTTTGGAGGCCCCACATCAGCATGCTAGGGTCCACCCAAAACCTTATAAGGCAATTTTGGCTGTGCCACCATGATATACTTTCATTTTGTTACCTAATGCATCATTGGGCCTACAGCAGGCCTGGCCATAGTCCATTAGACAACTCTAAGCTTTTTGTTCAGTTGAAGTAAACAGATATTCTGACACTGAAAGATAAGGCTGGGGTAATCTGCTTAGGACTTTGTTGAGGCATTAAACATCGATTAATTACAAAGAGCACAAGAGCCAGAGCAAAGAGCATCTCTGTTAAGCTGGCAGGGTCTGTACATCTTGGACAGCAGAAAAGAGATAGTTGCAGTGACCCCAGGGCTTAATTGTAGTGGATCATAGTTTTTCACTTTGATTCACTAGTGGCAGATCTACCAGTGTTGCTAGAGTTTGCTAAAAGAGATAAATTCCACAGCTAAATTGAATGCTATGTGTAAAATATGAAACAGGGCATCTAAGAGCATATTCTGAGTTGTCCACTTGGGAGGTGGGGTCAGCATACACTGCAACGTTTTTGGGTGAAAGATCTAGAGTCGGTAGAGTAAAGCTTAATTTTTGCATGTTCTAATAATTTTAGTATGCTTTCCAGAGTATGCTTTCTAGAGAAGTTTCTTGAATTAACTCTATGAAAATTACCTGGATCTTTTGGATTAACAGTGAATTTGGATAAGGTTTTATATTTTGGCAATGGCAATGGAAGAGCCCAGCTAACTATTTACAGTCTTCATTCACAGCTAACAGCATTTTCCAGACTCCCTTAGGTGTGACCATATGTGGAGGTGAGGTGGGTCATTTCCAGTGCTGGCCCAAGGAAATCTCTCATGCATGCACCTATGTGTTCATGGAAAGAGACTGGTCCCTAAATCACTATAGGGAGAAAAGGTGCTCACCAACCAAGAACACCTGTTTTGGACTGGGTGGTGGTTGAGAAGTGCTTCTTTTGAGTTAAGTCACTGAGATGTTTGGGTTTATGTGTTACCCTAACTAATGCAGAGTGTAATACAAATATCAACAATATAAGGCTTTGTTGGTATTTACCTTGACTTCGTGAATTTCAAACAGTGTTCCGTAAATCATAGAGCTCCAGAGACACATCTAATTAGTCAACTCAAGTTCTTCTTAATAGAACTGTTTACATTTTTCTCTGACTCTTGGACTCCGTTTCTCTGCAAAATGTTTTATTCTACATCTTCAGGTCCATTGGTCAATTGGTTTTAATTCTTGAGGGTAAGAAAGAAATACAAGCTGTACGTTTAATTAGAGGAGTTTACCACCTACATTAGGCTTTCTAAATCTATAAGTTTATACAGGGATTATATATAGAGTAAAAGGATAAACATTGAATGACTGGGCTGAGCCAGAGGTCATCAATACTACCTTTCCACAGAGCTGTCACCCACTGTATGACAACATATCTGTACTGCAGATACTTCCTGACAATAAGACTTCAAACTCTGTACTTCCCGAACTCAGTTCAGAGAAGTAATGATAGCAGTCTATATATTCCAATAGAGCAGAGATTGACATACTTTTTCTGTAAAGGGCCAGGGCTGGGGGAATGGTCTGTCTCTGTGCCTCCCATCCAGTCTGTCTAAGTAAAGGCCTTGAGTCCAGAACATTCTCTGATAAGGAGACTGGGAATTGGGTTGCCTTCTCTCTCCCAGTTCCTCTTGCTTATTGGAGAAGTTACTGTTATGGGCACACAGTAAATTTTCGGTTCCTTGCACATGAACAGGCACCATATGGCACTTGGCCAACCCCACTTTTATATCTGTTCCCTGTGGGGAGAGAATGGGCTCTCTCATACTACAGCATAAAAAGGGTGATAAGTAGAACATCTGCCTCTCTATATGCGGGATGAGCCTGCTGGCCATGGGAGACCGGGGCACACTAGTGAAGCTGCTCTCGCTTTGTCTCTTCTCTGTGTGAGTTAAGTGTTTCCCATGCACTGATAGAGGATGTGTGTGGTCTTTTGCTGGCAACTGCAAACCCTGGCAAGACAGCCAGATAGCAAATATTTTAGGTTTTGTAGGCCATACAATCTCTGTGACAATTACTCAACTCTGCTGCTGTAGCAAGAAAGCAGTCAGACAATAAGTAAAAAAATGGACGGGGCTGTATTAAAAAAAAATTATTTCAAAAAATAGGTGATGGGCCATGTTTGTGACTTCTGCACTAGATGTCCAAATTTTATATCTGGATTAAAGCAAGCCATCAAAGAACTTGTATTTGAAGACATTTCTTTGGCTCCCTTTGTATCAGGTTTACTGAAGGGTGCTTTGATATGTACTTAGCTTGCACTGAGGGGCACTCTAAGAAGCAATTATGTGGACTGTATATTATATTTCCTGTTCTTGATTATAGGAAGCTTAACATAGGAATCCCTGGGTGGTGCAAATGATTAAGTGACTGACTAGTAACTGAAAGGTTGTAGTTTGAACCCATCCAGAACAACCTTGGCTCCAGTGATGCAGTGGTTAAAGTGCTTGACTGCTAACTGAAAGGTTGGCAGTTTGAAACGACCAGCAGCTCCACGGGACAAAGATGTGGCAGTCCGCTTGGAAGCCCTACAGGGTCACTATCAGTCAGAATCAACTCGATGGCAGTGGGTTTTTAGAAGCACCTTGGAAGAAAGCCCTGGTGATCTGCTTCCAAAAAGCCATAGCCTGGAAGACTATATGGAACACAATTCTACTCTGCAGCACATGGGTTTGCCAGGAGTGGGAAATGACTTAACAGCAGCTAGTTAGTAATGATCATGATGCAGTCCCCCATTTAGGATAATCTGCAGGAGAAATTTTTTCAGATTTCAATGTCCAGAAAACTAGTGACTCCCCTGAGCACCTGGAAGTTCCTATCTTGTGGACAAAGTAAATCTTAATCAAACACAATTATTTCTTTGTTTTGACTGCAAGAAAGCTCAGAAGGCTGCAGTCTTTTATCAGTCATGTGTGACCTCTGTGTTCCAATGCCATCCTTGCCTTTATCTTGAGCATCTACCATCTGAGAAGTAATATTTGCTGGTGCACAATGGAGGACAAAATGGCATGGCCCCTGCCCTCATGGAGCACATGTTCTTTTCCAACCTTTATTTTCCATTCTTGTTTATTTAAAAAATACTTATTTTTTTTTAAAAAAGACATCATATTGGGTTACATATGTTTGTTTGAGCTGCATGAAACCCTCATTTGGAATGAGGTCAAATATATATAAAGAGACAAATGACCTGTTTTATATGCCGTGGAATGAGATAGAGCCTAGTATACTACTCCCTGTTCACCAAGATTGAGTCTCTATTGCCCTAGCTTTATAGACCCATCACATCTCTGTGCCAACTTTTCTCTCATAAACTGCAGGTCTAAGTCTCCAAACTTTATAATCCACGTAAGGAATAGTTAGGTTATGGCTCAACTCTTCTATTATTCACTAGTTTAGGGTTCTATTTCACCTGAAAAAACTACTAATAACCACATAAGATCTTGGCAGCACTTTGTAAATAGCTCTAGTCTTTAGTTCTTAGCTCAGTAAATATCCGTGGACCCAATTCTTGCTATGAGTATGTTTCAACTTGACCCAAAGGGGTTGATGAGTGTCTTGGATGCTCTATTGGGTGTGGCATGTTGGAAGGAAACTCACACAAGGACAGAAAACAGATAGAATTTAGTAATTTTAGGTCCCAGGGAGAAGACTACAGCATGCCTTGCATGGCCTGAGGGGAGGAACACAAAGCTTTACCGTGCTAAACCAAGCAGTGGGGAGTCAGAGAGAGAATCTGTGGGCGAAAGCCTTTATTGAGTCTTTGGGATGGAGTCAACACTCACTGAAGTCCTATTGGTCAGTTTAAAAGTTTCTAGTGTATTAATGTGGGAAAAGGGAGAAGTTTTTATCACAAGGAATCACATAGGACCTACCTGGGAGGGACAGGAAGCAACTAGGGAGGGTGAGAGACTGGGTTGCACGATACCAACACCTTCTATCACCAAAAAAACATATAGGGCATGGCAGGGAGGGCCAGTTAGAGATCATCCTTGTTAAGGCTGCTTGATAAGATAGGGATAACCATGTCAGAATCTGGGTGAAAGGGCAACTAAGAGGAATTAGTGGATGCCAAGGTAGCAAACTGTGTAGGCTGAAAATTGACCTTATGACAGGGTCCCAATATTTTCATGCCCATTTGAAACTTTTATCATAGAGGAGGCTATTGACAAAGCACTTCCAGACTTTGTCAACATGGATTAAGGGTTCTGAATTTGGGATTCATAAAACTGTAGAAGGCCTATAAATGGGTTTAGAGAATCCAGGAAGAACTTATATTACCTGTATAGTTTTACGCTGTGTAAAACCAAAACATCAAATCCATTGCCGTTGAGTCAATTCTGATCCATGGTGACCCTATAGCAGTTTACACAAGTTATTTTCTGGAGAAAGTGCCCATAATTTCCACTGGATTCTCAGAGGACATCAGGTTAAGATGTTCTAAATGGCTTACATGAGTGCTTATCCATGGTGAAGGACTAGCTTCATTCTTTTTTGTTTTGATTTGCAGGTGGTAGAACACTGCTACTTTGAAAAGTATAATAAGAATGAATTAATAGAAAAATGAAATGCAGCCTGAATATTGCAGCAATGTCAAATTGCTATAAAACTTTCTAAATACTTACTCTCAGTTTCTGTATTTATCTAGTCTTGGACCAGTAATTAATAGTTTTGAGCAGGACTTTGAGTAGAATTGGTGTAGATGATAGGGCCAAATTCCTATAATTCTACAGTAGAAGATGGAAGATGAGTTTCCTTGGCACATGACATGTTCTTACTCCCATATCCCAGGAGTGGCCTCTAGAAGAATCTAGCTCAGTTGCTGATTGTGGTCAAGCACATCTCAGAACCAGCCATGCCCAAACCCAAAATCTTTTGAGAGACATTTTAGCATTCAGTTGCACAATGCTCAATATAACACTCATAAATATTCCCATTTACTTAACTGGGAATGTGTTTCACATTTTGTAAATCTTGGAATGGCTGTCAGGGGCACCCCAATTAAAAAAAAATTGACAGACTTCCAGCAAAATGGCTCTCTAGGCAGAAGCACCATGCCGTCCCTCCACAGCAAAGATCTGAAAACTAAGCCGAACGGAGAAAACAACAATCCTGAAACCCTAAAACATCAAATGAAGAGATAAAGAACTCAGCCAAGCACCAAATGGAGTGAGAAAACTGACAGAGAATGGAGAGTGAGGAGAGATTCATGCAGAGGTCCCCATAAGGTAATGCAGCGTGGATCCACCATCTTAGACTCCTACCGGAGACCAGCAAACAGGGGGTACGAGAAAGCAGCCTCACGGAGTGTCCAGTGGGAGACAAAACAACCGGTAATTTGCGATATACGCTTTCCCACCCCCCACCGTTCTTCACCCCCACTCAGCCTCCACTTCTTCCCGCAGCCACAATCTCTTGTCCGAGAAACACCGGCTGCCTGGATTCCACACACCTGAATGGGCTGGCTTTCTGAGTGACATTTGTTGGCTGCTGGTGTTGCTTTTTTCCGCTTCTTTTGATTTCTTCCTTACCTCTCACCACCTCCCCCTTCTTTTGCTCAAATACCTGGCTCCGTATGCCATCTTTGCTTCTTCCTGAGGGGCTATGGAGCTCCATTAGAGTGTGGAGCTGCTTCTTGGTCTGGGCTGCCACGCTGGTGGGATACCGGCGCTTCTGTTCGTTTGTTTGTTTTGAATTGTTTGTTTGTTGTCTTTTCCTTTTCTTGAGCTGGGAGCCCTTTCTGGTCAGGCGGTGCTGCATGGAAAGGAGACTACCCCCTCGGCTTGCACAGACGTGCAGAGGGATCCCTGAGGACATTTCTTTCTTCGTTGGTTTTTTTTTTCTGTTTTTTTGGGGGCTTTTCTTGTTCTTCTTTTTTTTTTCTTAATTTGTTTTGTTTTATTTTCCCTCTTTTTCCCTTTTCGTCTTTCTTCATTGCTCAGTTTCTCATCTCTCTATATCTTCCTTCTCTTTCTGTTCCCTGAATACCTGGCAGTGTATAACTCTGTACCTTCTAGCCAGGCTGTGCTGCAGTACCTGGGCGTGACTTCCCCAGGCCTCAGACCTGCATCGGTGAGATCCCTGGGAACTTTGCAGTTCTTCAACCTTTCCAATTCTTATTTATTCATTCTTTTCTTTTCTTCCTCTTCCCCTTTCTGTTTTTCTCCATTTCATGGTCTCTCATCTCTCCACTCCAACGGCAAGCTCCCCTAGAATTCTTTTTTGTTTGTTTGTTTTTGGCTCCTGTTCCTCTCTCCTCTCTCCCATATCCATCTTGGCTCCACATATTACAACCTCCCCACTACATCCTGCCTACCTGCACCATGTGCTTGACATCGCACCACCAAGCAGCGTGGGCATGGCCTACTGGAACCTACCCTGCACTGGTTGCCAACCCACCCTGGTGGCTGTAGTGGGCGCCACAAACAGCTGGTCCCAGTGACTCCTCTTCAGCTAGAACTGCCCTGCTGTACCATGTCAGAGTGACTGACCCTGCCGATTGGAGAAGGAGGTGAAGAGTATTGTGCCCACAGACGAGCAGACAACAAAGGGCACGCTGTCCGCCTGCTCAGACATAATCAAATTTAAAAAAAAGAGGGACGGGGCAAAAAAAATCTACACTCAATAAACGAGAATAATAACTACTGAATGCCCCAAAGACAGCAGACAATATCAAAACATTTATGAAAACAGGACAGGATGGTTCCAGTTCCGAGATAAAACACCAGATGACTCTCCAGTGGAAGAAAAGGCACGAGAACTACCTGATAAGGAATTCAAATCTCTAATACTCAGAATTCTCCAAGAGCTGAGGCAAAAAGCTGACAAACATGAGGAAAAAATAAATTCATGGAAAATATAGACAAAAAATTGGAAGAATTCAGGAAAATAATGTGGAAACAAAATGCCAAAATAAATTCACAAACAGAAATTATACAAAGACAACAATTAGAAATCCAAAAGATAAACAACAAGATTTCAGAAATGGACGGTGTCATAGAAGGGCTGAGAAGCAGATTTGAAACGGGGGAAGACAGAATCAGTAGAATTGGAGACAAACACTTGGATACAACTTTGTTTCAGGAAAACTCAGAAAAAAGAACAAAGAAAAATGAAGAGACCCTGAGAGTTATGTGGGATACAATCAAAAGCAAAAATTTTCGAGTGATGGGAATTCCAGAACAGGGGGAGAAAACAGAAAACATAGAGAGAATCATTGAAAAACTTCTGACAGAAAACTTCCCCAATATCATGAGAGATGAAAAGCTGGCCATCCAAGAAGCTCAAAGAACCCCATATAGGAGAGACCCCAAAAGAAAATTGCCAAGGCATATCATAATCACTCTTGCCAAAAACAAAGACAAAGAAAGAATCCTGAGAGCAGCCCGTGAAAAACAAGAAGTCACATACAGAGAAGAAACAATAAGACTAAGCTCAGATTATTCTGCAGAAACCATGCAGGCAAGAAGGCAATGGGATGACATATATAAAATCTTGAAAGAAAAAGATTGCCAGCCAAGAATAATATATCTTGCAAAACTCTCATTCAAATTTGCTGGTGAAATTAGGTCATTTCCAGATAAACAGAAATTAGGGAATATGTAAAAGTTAAAACAAACTTACAAGAATTATTAAAGGGGGTTCTTCGATCTGAGAACAAACAGCTTCAGCTCACAGGCAGAATCTAGGATGCACGATTGTACCAGCCAGATATCAATCTAGGAAATGAACTCTTGAGGAGTATCCAAAACCAAAAGAAATAGAACAGGGAATCAGAGCAGTTAATCAGTAAATGACAACAACATCAAAACAATAAAGAGGGAATAAACGGCATAGGTATAGAACCTTCTAATGGAGAGGAAGGCAAGGCAATACCAAGTAATTGTAGACTGCTTCAAACTTAGAAAGATAAGGGTAAAATTCATGGTAACCACAAAGAAAGTTAACAAACGTACTTATAAAAAAAAGAGGAAAAACATAAAGTCTCAGCAAAAACAAAACCTACCAAAACAAAAGCAATGAAAAAAAAGAAAATCCACAAACAAAAGTAACTCATCAAAAGAGAGTAAGAAGAACAAAGAAAACTTCAGCACCACATAAAAAAGCACTACAAAATGACAGCAACAAATTCACATCTATCAATAATTACACTGAATATAAATGGACTCAATGCACCCATAAAGAGACGGAGAGTGACAGAATGGATAAGAAAACAGGTTCCATCAATATGCTGTCTACAAGAGACACACC
>NW_004443953.1:13212846-13228765 GCF_000243295.1 Trichechus manatus latirostris | reverse complement strand
ATGTTGTGGGGTTGTTAACCAATGTCATAAAACAATATGTGTACTACTGTTTCATGAGAAACTATCTGTTCTGTAAGCCTTCACCTGAAGTACAATAAAAAAAAAAAAAAAATTGACAAGGAGCCCTGGGGGTGCAAAGATGAAGTACTTGGCTGCTAACCAAACTCTATGGGGCAGTTCTATGTTGTCCCATAGGGTCACTATGAGTCATAATCAATGTGATCGCACACAACAATAAGAGGAATGACCAGAGGCTTCTGAATCAAAACCATCTCTTTCTTGCTGTGACTTCTATTCTAAAACTTTTACCAAGTACTTCATTTTGGATTTGAGAAATCTTGAGGAAAATTTCAGCTTTTCTGGCAGGTTTATCTGCAGTTTGGTTTGATGCAGTGTGATTTGGCAACAATATACTCTCAATCTGGGCAGTAATAAAAATCAGTCACTTTGCTTTTTATAACAAAAACAAAATTATCTCTAAATGCTTATTATTTAAAACAAATGAATTATTTTAATCAACAACAGAAAAAATCCTCAATTTCAGTTACTAACTAGTGATTTCAGTTTTGAAGAGTTTACTGTCCTACTGTTATCAAAGATAGAGTAAACTGAAATTTGAGGAGACAGATGAAATAGACATACTAATTATTTTTTTCTTTTGCATTTGCTCGGAATTTCTTCTTGGAGGTATGGGAAGAGTAGATGTAGGATCAAGGTAGATATTCTGGAAGCTGGGCTTGGGAGTGAATGTATGGTGCAAACAAACTGACAGTTTTAGAGGAGGGAACCAAGAAAGATTCGAAAGACAGCATGTGGGATTGGGGTGGGCTGGAACTGAGATTAATAGACCAAATAAAAGAGTGATAGAAACTAGTTATGTGGCAAAATAATGGACGCCAGTTAGATCAGGACAGAATAAACAAGTTTGAAATGGAGGGTTGGAGGCAAAGGCTGGAAGATACTCTGTGCCTTTGGAGGGAAGCCTCAGAGTCTTTTTTAGAGAATCTATGTGTAGCCTTGGAGTCCTGGTGGTGCAGTGCTTAAGCGCTTGGCTGCTTTTGAATCCACCAGCAGCTCCAAAGGAGGAAGACCTGGCGATCTGCTTCTGTAAGGATTTCAGCCTAGGAAACCCTATGGGACGGTTCTATTCTGTCTTATCTGTTGCTATGAGTCAAAATTGACTCGACAGCAGTGGGTTTGATTTTACTGTAGCCTTGCTCATGTGTGGGCCAGGAGCTGTGAAAGACACTGCGTTAGCCCAAATACACCTTTTTCAAATTTAAACTACTAGAAAATCCCAGACCTGGACTATATTACTTTTGCTCTATAAATAAATGCCTCATAGGGACTATGATTTAATATTACAGTCTTGAATTTTTTAAATTCAAGAGTGAGTATAGGAAATAGCCAAATGGAGCATATTTCTACATTTTTGTAAAGCTTCTATTGTTGTTGTTGTTAGGTGCCATTGAGTTGGTTCTGACTCATAGCGACCCTACGTACAACAGAATGAAACACTGCCTGGTCCTGCGCCATCCTCACAATCATTGTTATGCTTGAGACTATTGTTGCAGCCACTGTGTCAGTCCATCTCATTGAGGGTCTCCCTCTCTTTCACTGATCCTCTACTTTGCCAAGCATGACATCCTTCTCCAGGGACTGGTCCCTCCTGATAACATGTCCAAAGTATGTTAAACAAAGTCTCTCCATCTTCACCTCTAAGGAGCATTCTGACTTTACTTCTTCCAAGACAGATTTGTCAGTTCTTTGGCAGTTCATGCTATATCCAGTATTCTACTATCGAGGCTATTGGTATTCTCTTCAACAAGTCATTGCTTTTAGAGTTTAAAGTTAGGGGGAAAAAATAAAACTTTTCTGCCACTACGTAGCATGCTTCTTTAATTAGGTATTAATTACACAAGTAAAAATAATGTGCCTATTTCTTCTTTACAATCTAGGAAGCTCATGGGGCAACTATCTAGAGCTACTTTTTATTTTAGAGCTCTTTGCTTTGTTAGAGAATTCTCTTTTGTTCATCTTTGTTGTAGTGGTTCAAGTGCAGTGCTTGGCACCACATGAGGTACATAGGTTAATAAGACAAGGCCCATGAACCCAAGAAGTTCAGAGTTCATGGAAAAAATAACAGTAAGTTATACTATAATACAAGCTATTAAATGTAGTAACAGAGAAGTATATAACATGAATTAGGGAGGACACAGAGAGGAGGTCACATTTGAGCTAAATCTTGATGGATAAGAGTTAATCAGATAAGGCTGGAAAGAGAATATTCTATGTACAAGAATCTGCATGAGAAAAAGAAAGGCGATGTGCGAGTGTATGATATAATAGAAAGCGGGTAATGGTCCAGTATGAGAAAGCTTAAGGACTATGAGATCTGAGGAAATGTGTCTGGAGATTTGTTCTAAATACGTACGTGGCCCTGGATACGAACACTTGAATGCCTTGAAAAGAGTGATTGACTGTTACCCTATAGGCCAATGTCTTATTTTGCTAGGGTTGCTATAACAGAAGTGCCACAAGTGGGTGGCTTTAAAGAACAGAAAATTAATTACTCACAGTTCTGGAAGCTAAAAGTCCAAATCAGGGAATCGGCTGTGTTGATTCCTTGTCAGTAGTCCTGAGCATTCTCTGGTTCCTTGGCGATCTTCACGTGTCCTCTGTCTTTCCTTGTGTGTGTGTCCTGTGTCTATTCTGGTCTTTTTATAACTCAGAGGTGATTAGGTTTAGGATCCATCCTATACTGGTATGACTTCAACAGATTGATTATATTACATTAGATTACATAATGGAAGGTAATTACATTGTATTTCATTAGATGTAGGGTAATAACATTAGATTAGATACATTATGAATAGTAATCTGCTCTACCAAAGGCCAAATGATTTAATTTCATAATTAAAACTATAACAGTACCTGGCCAGGATTTCAATACATATTTTCTGGGGACACAATTCAATCCATAACAGCCAGTGTTTCTCCATGGATTACATTCATCCAGCTGGGTGTCCATGTGCTTGTTTTAAACATATATTTGTTTTAATTAGTCTGCATTTATTTAAAATGTATTAAAAATAAAAATAGTACATAAAATCCATGATTTTACAAACGTAAAAATAACCACTTAAGTTGATTTAAAGAAAAACATTAAGTAATAGTACAGACAATGCTTAGATATGATAAAAATCACAAAGATGGCAGAGTAATGAGTGAAGTTTGGGAAACAATGCTCTAGACATTGGAGCGTTGTTGAAAAGTATAATCAAGGGAGTGAGATAATATGATACTACCATGTAAGGGAAATGGCCAAATGGAGGATGGATTAGAATACCGAGAACTGGAGAGAAAGAGGACAGGTATTAGGCACTGCAATAATGCAATGGAGATAGAATGAAAGTTTGAAGTGGTATTTACAATGGACATGAGTGGAAAAATGGGAGCAATATTTCATAGGTGAAATCAAAGTTACTGGTGATTAACTGGATGTAAAACTTAAGGGAGGAAGGAGTCCAGGACTACTCTGAGAGTTCTAGCTGCATCAGCTGGATGGATGGTGATGACAAGATATAGTATGTGTAAAAATTCCTTGGGGGTAGTGTCTGACCTCCTCCAACCCACAAAGGGGAAGGAAAACCAAGATTAACAGCCCAAGGCTGATTCCTATGAGATAGAGATCAGACAAGCCTCCTCTCTCTGCCATCTTTACTAATTCTGACACCAACCATCCCTTCCACAGCACTCACTACTGGGTTCGAAAATTCCTTGCAATGGCCACACAGAAGTCGAAGATCATACTCACGATTATGGGGTTTATTATAAGGGAAGTAACAGTTACAATTCAAGCTCAGGAACACTCAGAATACAGTTCTTTTATCAGGATAACCTCTTCCCAGATGTGCTCGCAGCACACCTCTCCCTGGCCCTCAGTCTCTGCCCAAAGGCACTCAGCTTTCTCTCTCCATGGGTTAGGAAGCGCAGTCTCCTGCTGCTGAGTCTCTCTTGCTGGTCTCTCCTTCCTTGGTGGTGGCCTCCTCTTCTCTGTTCTGGAATTGGCTCTCTTTTAAGGCAAAACTGACCAGTCCCCTTGGTGGGCCACAATTACCCTATCACACAGTCCTGCCCAATCACCTGGGTGGGAGTTACAAAATCATGGCTAGAGAGGCCACACACAAAAGTAATTAATCTCACTGCAGTATGCAAAAGAAGCAAATTTGGGTGGCAAAATAATGCATTTGGTTGGTATATACTAAGTTCAAAGTATCTACATGACAGTCATGTGGCTACAACCACAGACTCAGCAATATGTGTTAGGAACTCCAACTATAGATAGAGACAGACCTGAAAGTCATCAGCAATGGTTGAAGTCATGGGGGGCACATGAGGTTATATTATATAGAGAAGAAAAGACAGCTAAGGGTAACGCCCGTAGAATATCAGTATTGACGGAATTGGCAGAAAAAGAATTTCCTGGAAGTGGAAGAGAGAACGGGCATTCTGAGAGGTAGAAAGATAGGAATTTGGAATATTATAGAAATTCAAGAACAAAGTTTTCAGAAAAGAAATGTTAGATTCTACATGGAGGTCAGGTTAAACATCCAAAAAGAGGTCATTAGATTTGGTAATTGATACTTGTTAGCAGTTTCTGAGAAGTGCTGGGGGCAGGGAAGAAACCAATTTCAGAAATTTGAGGAGTAAATAGGAGGTGTGGAAATGCGGTTAGGGTAAAAATGCTTTTCCAGAAAGTTGAGTAAAAACTGCTTTTCCACAATGTTGGTAGATAAAAGAAGAAAATTATATGATGCTGTCTTGAGGAGAGGAAAACTTAGGCAAGTAAGAAGAAACTAGAAGAGAGGATGAGAAACGAAAGCTGGGACATCAGACACTTCATGTGGCAAGCAGTAGGGGAGAGTATGAGAACCACAAGTGCAGGGTTTAGCCTTGGAAAGTATGAGTTAGTGCTGACTCTCTAAGCTGGATTCCAGATGGTTGCATTTTCACTCTACAAGGTGTTGAGTTATTAGCTTGTGTCGTATTATCTTCATTGGTTTGCTAAAAGTTAAAAATGAGAAGAGGTAAGTAAAATTATTGTGGAAAGAGTCACCTGGCTGGACATTTGAATCTCAGCTCTGAGTCCTGCTTCAGTCTCATATGTTTTGTCACTATGTGAACTCTCTATGGGTAACTGAGAAAGTGGCTATTTTCAAAACTAAATTGATTCACCACATTCATAGTTTAATACAGAAGCAGGTATATTTTGAATACGGTAAAATTTAGAAAACTGGTGTTTGTGATAATGCATACTCTTTTGGTTTCAGAAAACATTGTATAATTATTTTCTGTATGACTAATTTTCCAGGCACTTTTCATTCTTGATAATTTACTTTTATCCTCTAGAAGCCCAGCAGAAATAGAGCTTATTTAAGATATCTGAGCAGCAACTGCTACCTGTTCAGCCTAATGTATTTTTAAAACTCTATGAGACATTAAAAACAATCAATATGTGAGTACCGGTTATGAGACTAATCTGAGAGTGTATACATTGCCCATTGTTTCTAACCGTTCGCATCATTTTTGGCATGCCTATTGACAGCATCCACAAATGAGGCCCAAGATGGAATGGGCTTGGAGCCTGCCCTGCTTTTAGGCCCCGGCTGAAACACAGCCTTTGAATCACACTCCAGAGTACAATTATCAACAATGAATTTATACATTGTAAAGGTGGGGGTAAAGCAGAAAATGGCTTTAGAGAAACAGAGTGAGCTTTTGATATATAATCTATACCACTCCTAGGAAGTCCTGATAGTATCAGCTTGGGAAAAGCCCTGCTACAAGGAACACTAAACTTAATGTTACCTCATTGCCTCTAGTTGCAATTTAGTAAATGGGTCTCCTTTTTTGTGACTATTCCTCAAAAAACCAAAATATTACTTTATTTTTTTTCTTGGTCCCTTACAGGATCCTCGCTTGGGGTAGAACGTAGGGCCTATACCCCAAAGACCATTTTGGTATCCTTGTATTTCTAAACTCATTTGATTATGAGTACAAAGAAAAAGATAGTGATACACTGTGTTGGCTCTCAATAAAAACGTTGACCAGACAGAAAGTCTTCCCCACAGTCAAACCGAGCTATAATGACTATGCTTTAAATTCTTCACAGAAAAGAGTTATATAGTTGGTCCCTGTTATACAGTAACCAGTTTGTTCATTCTTTGTTCAGTAGATGATGTTTATTGGGGAGATATGTCTCACAGAATAAACTGTCTTCGGGCTAAAGACTAGGAATAGATTTGTTTCTAAATAAATCTCAATAAATACATGGGTAAAATGAACACGGTGGGAGGAATAAACAATGCAATTAGGAATGTCTGAAATAAGCACGTTTCCATATCATAATTTACAAGTGATAATTACATTAGAACATGGCCTGTGCTGATTTTTCTCAAGGGCATGTGTGTAAAAACGAACATTTCTGAATTCGAATTTCTGTCATGGGGTAGAAACAAGAGGTAAGAACATGTTTTCAAATACACAGTGAAAAAGATCACCCGCTTTTCTACAGACCTGACACTGACATGCATCTTAGTACATAAAGGAGAAAATACGCTGAGGATGAGAAGGAAGTGCAGGAGCAGGAGCTATAACAACAGCTGGAGAGGTGACTGTGATTCTGACAGATAGCTTCTGTGTGACATTGGTGCACCGTCGAATTTGGCGGGAAACTAATGCACAGAATGAAGACAGCAGCAATTGTGTTGCATTCTCTTAGTAGAAAATATCCACAGTTCATTGAATGCAAGAAAATCTTAGGGATTTTATTTTGCCAGAAGCCAGTGAAGTCGCTGCAAAAGTAATATCGCCAAAATGGAACGCGGTAGGGAACATAAGCAGCGTAGGTTGGTACAGTAGTTTGAATTATCCAGCCAGCCCTGAAAAGGGTAATATTCCATTTGAATGACAGGCAAAGGAATCCAAGAGGATAACAATCATTGTTTTTGTCGTTGTTAATGTTGTAGCTGCTGGTTTTCCATTTTTTAAAAATTAGCTGTATTAAGCTAAGACAGCTTTTTAAAACTCACTTTGAATATCATTGTATGCAGTTGTAAATCTTCACTCTTTGATTCATGAATTTTAAATGATGTATTCTGGACGTTGGACAACCCGCTAAAGCAGAGAAAAGCAACTTGTGTTTTAACTATATCCCCCAGCAAGGCATCGTCTCACATTAAGATGAAAAACAAAAAAATGTGTATATATACAAACAGCACTTGATAAAATTGCAAGAACTTGTATTCAAATTTAATTTTCTCTGCAAGTGCAGTTAGCATTTTTTTTCCCCCACTGGTCTCTGACATACTATTTTTGAGGGAGAAAAAAATGTTTTTGCTACCATGGCAACAGTATCCTTCCCTTGCTTTCCATCACAAACCATAGTTTCTGAGTGTAACTAGGAAAATTGAAATGCGGGTAGCTCAAAATGATAAGGCCAAACACGGGGAGCATTCATCTAAATGAGTATTTGTGTCATTGTTCCTACACTCACTGAAAGACCGGAACTTTCAAGGTCAACATATTTGTTCATAGTTTTCACAGCAACACTCATGAACAATCATTGCTACTTACTGGGCAATACTCTTCACTACACGTCTTATTAGCATGATTTTCCAAAGACAGTAGGAAATTAAAACACTCCATAGTGAAGTTTATTTTATGGTGTTGAGGAAATGTAATACAGAGAAGGGCACACATTCTAGTGAGTAGTGGAAAAAAATGATCTGCTACTTGACCCAGAATCTGTGCTGGGGGAGGGAGCATAGCAAAGGCTTGTAGAGAAACCGATCTAGCTCATTCTATTATTTGTTTCAGGGGTGACTCTGAAACGGTGCTTCTCTCTGTGATGCCCTTGCAATAACAATATTCCTTTTCTTTTCCTTGATCTTTCACAGCCCGTGGATATTTCAGCTTGCAAAGAAAATGACGTTTTTGCTCCATGGCCAGCTTTTGAAATCCTCTCTGGCTCTGCTGTGACACTTCATAAAAAAACAGCCTGTGTTGCCCTTTGGCTTTGCTTCCCATCTCCTCTCTCTTCAGCTTTCTCTTAATCTCTGTCTACACTGACTTTGGATCTGAAACCCCTTTGCTTAATCTTGTTTGGATGGGCAATCAGATTTCAAATTGGCCACCCAGCCCTGGACTTGGCACTTGCTTAGAGGCTGTCTCAAGAAATTGTGTTTTGATGCTACCCATCACATTTACTGATAGGAGCCCAGGCGATGGAAGTGTTTTGCCATTGCCTGCTAATCTAAAGGTTGGAGGTTTGAACCTACCAACAGCTCTGCTTAAGAAGGGCCTGGTGATCTGCCTCCATAAACGTTACAGCTAAGACAAGCCTATGCAGCAGTTCTACTTTGTAACATACGGGGTTGCTATGGGCCAAGGGTCAGCATGAGTCGAGGGTGGGAGGGGGAAGCGACCTGACAGCAGCTAACAGCAACCACATTTACTAGAGGCAATTTTGGAGATACTGAAGTCTCCTGTCCAGGCCTCTGGGAGAGCACCCTGCTGAGGTCTGCTGTGCTCTCTGGTCCAATTTGTCCATAGAGGAGTGTAGAGAAATGTCCTTGTGGGCACAGACTGCCCTGGCCATCACAGCAGATTTGCTTCCTTAAGCAGATGGCGATATATTTTTCTGCCTAGTCAAGGACACATCTTATGACATTTGGCAAATTCAAGGCTGCTTCACAGACAGAACTGATGAACCAAGAGTAAACTGGAGTTTACTTTCTCACCCTTCACTATACTCAGAGTTCAAAACAATCATTCAGTTCCACCTTGGTATGATTATGTGTCCAAAGGATGTGCTTCTTGCTCTTAACTAATTCAATTGCTTCTCTATGTCAGAAATGAAAGAGTAAAAGAAAGCTCATTTGAGTGTTTTGGTCTCATGCCAGCAGGAACTGATTCTCTGCATAGTGTTTTAACGGGCCTGGTAAGAGTTCTGGGTGGTGCAAAGGGTTAAATGAGTGACTACTAGCTGAAAGGCTGGTGGTTTGAACCTACCCAGAGGCTACTTGGCCGACAGACCTGGCGATATGGCCATAGCCTTGCAACCCTGTGGAGCACAGTTCTACTCTGACACACATGGGGTCGCTTTTAGTCAGAATTGACTCAATGGCAACTATCAACAACAACAATTAGATCTCCATGAAAGACTTCCTGGTGTCAAAATGTCCTTGGCTTTGTGTTACGCCAATCTGGCTTTCACTGCTACCTCTGTCACTTACTAGGTGTATCACTTTGGGTAAATTATTAAGCTTCTTTAAAATGGAGATATAATGCTTATGTCAGTGCTAACCAGAGGTATAAATGACATACTACAGAATGCATCTAGGACAGCGTCTAGCACAGAGGACATACTCAATACATTTTAACTCTTTTCTAATAGGACTGAAAGGGGGCTTGAATGGAGTTGCAGAGCAATTGTGTGTTGATTCGCTTCTCTTCCTTTCCTAGCAGTGTATCTTACATTTAATAGACTTTACATTATACAAGACTGGGCTCTGCATATAGAAGATGCTCAGAGATTATTGGTTTGATTTTTCTGATTGAAACAATTTGATTCTTAATCTTCTGGGTTATATATATTTAAAGAAATGATAAAAGAACCTGAAAAACTGAACCAGGTGGGGACTTTGACTTCCTCTTGCACTGGCCTAATAATTCTTGAGGCTGATTAGGGCATGTCTGAGCATGTGGAAGGTCGGCCAATGGCAAGGCCAATCCATTCATTTCAGCCTTCTAAGAACTGATGTGAGTTGCAGCCAGATCAATTTGGCTGTGGTGATTGGTATTGATTGTGTAGACGGGCAAAAAGAATGGATTTGCCATGTCATAGAATAGTTCATTTGCCTCTTGTAGCTACTGGAGTGGCCTAGGAAAATCACACAGTGGTGAGTCAGGAAATGAGGTCTCTTATCCTGACCCTTTCTCATCTTCATCTTGCCCTGTGTAATCACCAACTAGACAGAGCCATGTGGATGCTCCCTTGGAGTATTTGAACATTTTCTGAACTCATCTTCTTCTAAAATCACTGCCTAACTGTTGTTAGGATCAATTCAAGCTATTATGCAAGCTTAAATATTTAACATATTCTTCAACTTTTCTCTCTCCTTTATCTACTGTCTTCCTATCTCTATTCCCATTCTAATTATGTCCCAAGTTAATTTTTTTATTTGGGAATATATCTCAAATTCTTACCAGAGTTTGCTATTACCCTCTGCCAGCCCTCTTGTCTGGTCTGGGCAACATTTATTTTTTCTGCAATCCTGCTGTATATTGCTGCCTGTTTTCTCTCTTTAAAATGTTGCTTTGATTATTTTATTCTCTGACTCAAAACCTTTCCCAGGTCCCTACCAACCAGCCTATGGTAACAGCTTTAAGGAATGCCCCCTGTTTTGATGACTTTGCATAAGATGAACATTTCACCTTTGGTACCTTCTTGGCAGGCTTGGTGTGCAAGAGATGAATAGCAGTCTGCCAAAATTCATGTTCTTTTTACGTTCTATTATGTTCAGATCCTAGAGTTGTTACTGAGAAGTGACTACTTGGTCAGGGGCTACGTTTTCAAGGTTCTGCTTAACCAAGTGTGGCCATGCAGCTAATTCTCACCGATGGACTGTGAAGTGTATCTGCTCCAGGCCAAGGAGTTTAAGAAAGTGGTGTGTCTTCTGCGGACTTTCTCTTTACTCTCTTGGTTAGATGAGAGGACTCAGAGGCCTTGAAGGACAGCGAGACTCCAAGATGGAGGGAACCTAGATATATGAATCACTATGTGAAGGAAAGACACTGACCAGGAATATCTACGCCGAACTGTTACATGAGCAGGAAATAAATTAGAAGAGTTTGTTGTTGTTATTCCAACTCACAGCTACTGTGTGTACAACAGAACAAAATGCTGCCTGGTCTTGCAACACCCTCACAGTTGCTGCTATGTTTTAGCCTTTTGGGGCTCCCCATCTCTATGCCTTTACCTGTGTCTTTACACCATCTTACAAAACCCGGTTCATTTCTCTCTATTAAACTCAGTTTTACTATATTTATAGATTCCATTCAAGCTTCACTGCTATTTAGCCTTTTTCAGTTAACCCAAACCAATTTGTGGTCTCCAGTCTCTGACTTTCTTTATTCCTTATTTTCCATATTGCTATTTGGTTCTTCCATGGTAATCATCTTTTTGTTCATTCTTCCAACAAATATAGAAGTCTACTATGTTTCCAGTTACTAGTAGAGCCAAAGTTGAAAAATGTATGTGTCCCGTTTCCTTAAATTGAGCATGACCTTGTTGAAAGCAGCAAATGTCTTTTATTTTACTGTATTTTTCAAGGTTGTTGGTCTTCAGAATATTGTCATTTGATATTATTTCGGTTTTCTTAGAGTTAGAATTTTTTTTAGAAAAAATATGCTTATCTAATCAAGTACATTCACACCTTAATAAAAGGTTCTATGATGACTCTAAGGCTAATGTCTAAAATCAGTGAAGGTACTGTCTCTCAAATTGAAGAGAAAGGCCCATTCAAACACCTCTCTGGAGCAGGCTTGCAAATTACCAATATTTCAACTCCTGTGTGAACTTCTAGGTGAATTTTACCTAACGCCTACCTGGCTAGGAAGCTATTAAGATATGGCACTCCTCAGCCTCACGAACAAGATTCAGCTTTTTTAATTACAGAAGAGCCATATTTTCCCTTAGGCAGGTACTAGCACTAAAAGGTAAGTTCTTCCAAAACTTTTAAAATATCAGATGGTTTCCCAACTATTATTAAAAATAAAGTAGGTGGTAAAACACTTGAGAATACTCAAGACAAATGCTTGCTGTGTTTCATAGGTTTATGATACTTGGACAACAATGTCCTCACTTCAAAATGACTAGATAATGACTCACATTTTCCTCTTTATCTTTAATAATATCACTACTTCTTTCTTTTTCCTTTTCATAGGTTTTTGCAATTTTACTTTTGTTATTGGCTGACTTTGAAGAATAATTTCTTTTTCTTAAAAAGAACAGTCTGAACTTTTGCAGCATAAATACTAAGCGTGTAAGGAAAAAAATGCTGTGATTTAATAATGCAGCGTCTGAGCCAAGCAACGTAAGACTGAACAATGGTCTAGTTTGAATTTGGGTAAAACTTCATCTCCAGATAGGGCATAAAGAATTGCAGAAATGTCAGATAGATATATTTACACTAAAACTGACTAATAGAGCAAGTAGAATAGAAAATAAACTCAGGTTCACCATAGCTAGATTGATATGAAATTCTAATGAACTAATGGGTCAACAAGGAGAAGAGCTTGATTGATTGTCAGTGCATTGGAGTCAAAAGTAAACTTTGATTTTTCATATTTTCTTTTTAATCAGGATAACAGCAGTATTTTAGATTGGAGGAAAGTCATACTGTAATTGTATGACCTAAATAGTTTGTGATAGTATGATAATCTAATAAGGAATAAGATGGAAAGATCTTTTGAAAGAGAGCTGCAAGTCTTTCAACTAGATGTATTCTAAAATGAATTTTGTCTATGATGAAAAAGATGTGTTCCAAATATAAAAGGGAAAATTAAATTTGAAGAGGAGGGTGATTTTTTCCTTTTCTCTGAAATGTGCCTGACTCAATTTCATTTACTGCATGGTCTAATCAGAATATTAAAATTCTTAAAGCATGATTTACACAGAGTTTATGCTGGAGCCATATTGAATAAAATTGTTTTTCTGTTTAACTTGTATAAAATTAAAAATCAGCAAATTTAATTTTTGAAAATAAATTATAAAACAGTTGAAGAACAATTGCTGCTGAGTTTAAGAGACAGAATGTCAGAAATATCACTGCTAAATTCTAAACTCTTGGAAGGAGGATAGATACAGGAAGGACTATGGTTCAGTGATTGAAGACCTTGGCTACTAACCAAAATGTAGGCAGTTTGAATCCACCAGTCACTCCTTGGAAACTCTATGGGGCAGTTCTATTCTGTCCTATAGGGTCATTGTGAGTTGGAATCAACTCAATTTCAACTAGCTTTTATGGAAGATATAGGAAGGAGCACTGGTGGTGCAGTGGTTAAGTGCTCAACTGCCAACCGAAAGGTTGGCTGTTCAAACCCACCTGTTGTACTGTGGGAGAAAGATGTGACAGTCTGCTGCTGTAAAGATTACAGCCTTGGAAACCCTATGGACATTCAACTCTGTCCTATAGGGTCACTATGAGTTGGAATCAACTCCACGGTAATGGGTTTTGTGGTTGCTTTTGGTAAGATGTGAAACATCCATTGTGACTTGGTAGATGGCTATTGGCTTTTGTCAGCAATTAAGCCATATCTCAAAATGATACTTAAGAAATGAACCAATCTGTCATGCTCTGAAAAAAAATTACTCATATCCAAAGCTGTGTGTTAAAAACATAGATTTATTTCCTTGCATGTTTTCTGTAACTTTTTACTAGATGGTGGCATTTCCCTTGTCTTCTAGTATTTATAACCTAATTACTATATAAGGCACCAAAAGAGCTCGGAATAGAAGACTCATTCAACAGCTATTTTTCTTGCTTAACCAATCTCCGGTATCCACAAGGGTGGGCCCACCATTCACTCTGGAACAGTCACTGTCCTTGTGCTTGGACATTCTTCGGAACCTCTTTTCCCTTTTGAATGCACTTATTGTCAAACATTATTGCTTCAGTCCTTGGATCATGGCTACAACTTGTCTCATGAGTTTTCAGTTTCTGTGTGAACATCCAGGTTGTAAGTCACAGAAATCTTATTCATCCTGACTACAGAATTATTCCAGGAGTTAAATGTCATTAAAAAATTCAGTAACAGGTGGCGGGGTCAAGATGGCAGAGCACTCAGATGATTTCAGTAGACCCTTTTAAAACAAAGACCCAAAAAACAAGTGAATCAATTATATATGACAATCTAGGAGCCCTGAACATCTAAGGCAAAGTTGAGGAACCAGACTGAGTGGCAGGCGGAGGGAGAGATGGTTTAGAAGCAGCGCGGAGTTGCCAGAACTGACCCGGCGAGAGCCTGAGCCCTTCAGGCCTGATCAGCTCATTGGTGAGCGGTGAGGCAGGCAAGCAGCTGTGCTGAGGGAGACACATTTTTCTGCACTGGGAGAGACCCAGAGCCAGAGAGTCTACCTGGCCACCCAGAACTAGTGAGAAGCAGCCCTCGACTGGCCAAAGATAAGTACTTGCGTACAGCCTACACACAGATCAAAAACACCCCCCTAAGGGAAAAACTTCTCTTCCATTTACCTCCCCGCTCCCTGCTCTGCACTGGGTCCTGGACCGGATTCAGCAATTGCTGAGTCCCCTGTGCCAGAAGTAGGATCCGTCACATGCCCTGAGCCATTCTCCCTGACTTGGAGAGTGAACAAATCAACGAACAAGGGAAAAAATAAACTGCTGGCTTCTCTAAGCCAGGAACCCAAGGTAGGCACATCTCCTTTGCCTAGGCACAGGCATAAGGGATCCATGGACTTTGAGTGCCTTTCCCCCTGCGGAGACTTGTGTGGGCCCATTTCAACAGCATAGGCCCTCATTACCGGGGTACAACACGGTATATACATGAAGTCTAACTTGAACTGTTTCAGCTGTGAAGTGGCAGGTTTGTGACATTTGACGCTGCTCTGCCCATTAAGCAGTGTCTTCACCTACCCACATTAGGGGCCTGAGGACTGGTGGCTCCACCCACGCCACCTAGCCAACTGCGATAGGGGCCCAAGCATAAGAGATGCCCCCCAGTCCTTACAGCCAACATTATTGGGTGCTCATAGTCTGGCTGCAAAACCCACCTACCTACACACTTTAGGGAACAGGGACACACCTTCCTCCTGGACACTCGGGGGCAGCCTTCAGCCCACTGCCTTGCTGACAATGTGTCCCCCTGCTGCAGCCAGATGCCTGTGCCTACACCAATCATCGATGCCTGTCTAGGACTGTAAGTGAGAGCCTATACCACACACTTGGTGGCTATCTACCTGGGCACCTAAGCTGAATCCATATTGGAGGAGTAGATGGACTCCTGAGTTCCCATACCTAGTAGCTGATCTAACCAAATGGTGACAGGACATTAGAGTTTCAAAGGTGCCAATAATCAAACTAGCTCATATGAGCAGCCTATCTGGGCATATCAAAACAAAACAAGAAGCTAGGACACAGTAAGCAAACATAAATAAATATAATAACTTATTGATGGCTCGAAGACAGCAGTCAATATCAAATCACATAAAGAGGCAATCTGTGATGGCTTCAACAAGCTCCCAAAATAAAGAATCTAGAAAATTTCCAGAGAAGGAAAATTTCTTGGAATTACCGGAGGCAGAATACAAAAGATTAATATACAGAACTCTCCAAGAAATTAGGAAGGAAATTAAACAAAACACAGAACAAGTAATAGAGGAAATTAAAAACATTAAAGAAGAGCATAATGACAACATTAACAGGCTGCAAGAATCCACAGAGAGACAGCAATCAAAAATCCAGAAGATAAACAATAAAATTTCAGAATTAGACAACTCAATAGAAAGTCATAGGAGCAGAATTGAGGCAATGGAAGTCAGAATTAGTGAGATTGAAGATAAAGTACGGGACAGCAACTTATATGAGGAAAAATCAGATAAAAGGATTAAAAAAATGAAGAAAGTCTAAGAATTATGTGAGACTCTATCAACAGGAATAACCTATGAGTGACTGGAGTACCAGAACGGGGCGAGGTGGGGGATAACAGAAAATACGGAGAGAATTGTTGAAGATTGGTTGGCAGAAAACTTCTCTGATATCATGAAAAATGAGAAGATATCTATCCAAGATGCTCATCGAACCCCACATAAGGTAGATCCCAAAAGAAAGTC
>NW_004443953.1:13211531-13212746 GCF_000243295.1 Trichechus manatus latirostris | reverse complement strand
TGCCAGCCAAGAATTATATATCCAGCAAAACTGTCTCTCATATATGATGGCAAAATTAAGACATTTCCAGATAAACAGAAGTTTAGGGAATTTGCGAAAACCAAACCAAAATTACAAGAAATACTAAAGGGAGTCCTCCAGTTAGAAAACCAGTAACATCAGATGAGAACCCAAGACTAGAACACAGGACAGAGCAACTCGACATCAACACAAATAGGGAAGTCACAAAAGGAAATCAAAGCTAAAACACTGAAAATAGGGAAACAGATGTCAGTATGTAAAAAATGACAACATTAAAACAAAAAAGAGGAACTTAAAAAATGTAGACATAGATTTTTCATATGGAAGGGAAGTCAAGGTGATATAAAGAGATAAAAGACTGGTATAAACTAGAAAAATAAGGGTAAATATTAAGGTAACCACAAAGGAAACAAACAATCCTACAAGTCAAAATGAAAGACTAGAAAAATATAAAGACTCAGCAAACACAAAATCACCAACAAAGAAAAAGATGAAAAGAAAATACATAAAGAAAAACAGCACAGAAAATTGAGTAGAACAAAGAAACTGTGAACAACACACACAAAAAAGACATCTAAATGACAGCACTAAACTCATACCTATCAATAATTACGCTGAATGTAAATGGACTAAATGCACCAGTAAAGAGACAGAGAGTGGCAGATTGGATTAAAAAACACGGTCCGTCTATATGCTGCCTACAAGAGACACATCTTGGACTTAAAGACGCAAACAAACTAAAACTCAAAGAATGGAAAAAAACATATCAAGCAAACAACACTCAGAAAAGAGAGGAGTGGCAATATCAATCTCTGACAACGTAGACTTTAAAGTAAAATCCACCACAAAGGATAAGGAAGGACACTATATAATGATTAAAAGGTCAATACACCAGAAGAACATAACTATAATAAATATTTACGCACCCAACGACAGGGCTCCAAAATACATAAAACAAACTCTAACGGCACTCAAAAGAGAGATAGACAGCTCTGAAATAGTAGTAGGATACTTCAACACACCACTTTCGGTAAAGGATAGAACATCCAGAAGGAAGCTCAACAAAGACACGGAAGATCTAAATGTTAAAATCAACCAACTTATCTCATAGACATATACAGAACACTCCAGCCAACAGCAGCCAAGTATACTTTCTTTTCCAACGCACATGGAACATTCTCCAGAACAGACCAC
>NW_004443953.1:13178647-13210261 GCF_000243295.1 Trichechus manatus latirostris | reverse complement strand
CCCATACAATGAAAACTACAAGACATTACTGCAAGAAACCAAAAGAGACCTGCATAAGTGGGAAAACATACCTTGCTCGTGGATAGGAAGACTCAACGTTGTGAAAATGTCATTTCTACCCAAAGTGATCTACAGATACATGCAATCCTGATCCAAATTCCACCGGCATTTTTTAATGAAATGGAGAAACAAATGACCAACTTCATGTGGAAAGAGAAGAGGCCCTGAATAAGTAAAGCATTACTCAAGAAGAAGAACAAAGTGGGAGGCCTCACACTACCTGATTTCAGAACCTATTATCCTGCCATGGTAGTCAAAACAGCCTGGTACTGGTATAAGAACAGATACATAGACAAATGGAACAAAGTTGAGAATCCAGGCATAAATTCATCCACCTATGTGCAGCTGATATCTGACAAAGGCCCAAAGTCCATTAATTGGGGGAAAGACAGTCTCTTTAACAAATGGTGCTAGCATAACTGGATATCCATCTTGAAAAAACTGAAATAAGACCCATACCTCACACCATGCACAAAAACTAACTCAAAATGGATCAAAGTCTTAAATATAAAATCAAAAACAATAAAGATCATGGAATAAAAAACAGGGATAATGCTAGGAGCCCTAATACATGGCATAAACACAATACAAACCATAAGTAACAATGCAGAAGCACCAGAAGAGAGACTAGATGACTGGGAGCTCCTAAAAATCAAACACTTATGCTCATGAAAAGACTTCACCAAAAGAGTAAAAAGGCAACCTACAGACTGGGAAAAAAATTTTTGGCTAGGACAAATCTGATCAGCATGTAATCTCTAAAATCTACAAGATACTGCAAAACCTCAACAACAAAAAGACAAATTCTGCAATTAAAAAATGTGCAAAGGATATGAATAGGCACTTCACCAAAGAGAATATTCATGTGGCTAACAGACACATGAAGAAATGCTCACGATCATTAGCTATTAGAGAAATGCAGATCAAAACTACCATGAGATATCATCTCATCTCAATAAGCCTGCCGTTAATCCAAAAAACACAAAATAATAAATGCTGGGGAGGTTGTGGAGAGACTGAAACACTTATACACTATTGGTGGGAATGTAAAATGGTATAACCCCTTTCAAAATTGATTTGGCGCTTCCTGAAAAAGCTAGAAATAGAAGTACCATAGGATCCAGCTATCCCGCTCCTTGGAATATATCCTAGAGAAATAAGACCCATCACATGAATAGATATACGCACACCCATGTTCATTGCAGCGCTGTTCACAATAGCAAAATGATGGAAACAACCTAGGTGCCCATCAATGGACAAATGGGTAAATAAATTATGGTATATCCACACAATGGAATACTAAGCAAAGATAAAGAACACCAATGAAACCGTGAAACATCTTATAACATGGAGGAATCTGGGGGTCATTATGCTGAGTGAATTTAGTCAGTCACAGAAGGACAAATATTCTGTAAGACCACTATTACAAGAACTCAAGAAAAGGTTTAAACACAGAAGACAACATTCTTTGATCGTTATGAGGGTGGGGAGGGAGGGTGAGGGTTATTCACTAACTAGATAATAGACAAGTATCTTAGGTGAAGGGAAGGACAGCAGACACTACAAGGGAAGTCAGCCCAACTGGACTAAATCAAAGCTAAGAAGTTTCCTGAATACAATCAAACACTTTGAGGGACAGAGAAGCAGGGGTAGGGACCTGGGGACCATGCTTTCAGGGGACATCTAGGTCAGTTGGCATCACAAAGCTTATTAAGAAAATGTTCTGCATCGTACTTCGGTGAGTGGAGTCTGGGGTCTTAAAAGCTTGCAAGCGGCCATCTAAGATGCATCAATCAGTCCCAACCACCTGGAGTAAAGGAGAATGAAGAATACCAAAGACACAAGGGAAGTATTAGTCCAAGAGACAGAAAGGGCCACATAAACTACAAACTTCATCAGCCTAGGACCAGAAGAACTGGATGACACCTGGCTGCCACTGATGACTGCCCTGACAGGGAACACAGCAGAGAGTCCCGGCTGGAGCGGGAGAAGGGTGGGGTGCAGAACTCAGATTCTAGTGGGAAGACCAGGCTTGATGGTCTGGCTGAGACTGGGAGAGCCCTGGAGAGTGTGGCCCTGGGATTCTCTATCAGCCCAGAACTGGGGTGGTTTCCGGGGCGAACTCTTCAGATGGGGATCGGACTGGACTGTGGGACATAGGGTGCTGCTCATGGGAAGTGTGCCTCTTGGCTCAAGTGGATACAGGGGACTGGACTGGTGGCTTCTGTCTGGGGATGGATGGGAGGGCAGAGGGGGTTGGGAGCTGATTGAATGCATATGGGGAATTAGGGGTGGAGGGGAGGAGTGTGCTGTCACAGTGTGGGGAGAGCAATTGGGGTCGCATGACAATGTGTGTATGGATTTTTGTGTGGGAGACTAACTTGAAATGTGGACTTCATTTAGACTACAACAATGAAAAATAAAAAAATTAATAATAAATATTATTTGGACAAGATTTTTCAAACACTTGTTTTTCCAAACCAAATTCTGCATTAGTCAGGTTTAACCACAGAACCAGTATATATATAAAACCAGTTGCTGTCCAGTCGACTTGAACCTCTAACCTTTTGGTTAGCCACTGAGTTAATTGTTTGCACCAACCAAGGACTCTCTCTATTTATATTTTTAACATATATACACATATGCATTTTAATTTTTTTTTTTTTTTGTTACAGGGAACTGACTTTCACAATTTCGGGGGCTAGTTAAACAGTCTCTGTAACACTGCTGTTTCCACATCTGAGCCTAGAGCTTGAAGTCCACAGGGCAGGAAGTCTGGGAAGGGAAGATCAAGAACAGACTGGAACCTACAAGCATGAGCTGAAACCCCACAAGGATGGACTGAAATTCTATTTGTTCTTGTTGTCTCTGGTCATAATGACCTAATGTGTCCTCCCAAGAAGCTGAGGCCTTCGTCATGGAGCTAAACCCGCACACCTGACCCGGGAGTCAGAGAAGCTGAAGGAGGATCCAGGGAATGTAGATCAAATGCAGACCCAGATTCTGCTTCACATCAAGGTGAGTCTGCAGGTCAGCAACGAAGTGTGTCAGCTACCAAATGGTTGCATCACTTTTTCCCTTTCTTTGTTCACTCAAGTAGCTCAACTGGAGAGCAAGTAAATCCCTTCATAAGGAGCTGAGAGAACAGAATAAGGAAATTAGTCCTAGACTAGAGAAAAAGAAGGAGGAACGTGAGACTATTAATCTAAAGCAATGTGACAGCGTGTGGTTTATGTTCTCAACATAACATTTATTGACATATCCTGACAGTGCATTGGTATTCAGTACACATCTTTTCTATAGATCATGTGGAATGTTCTTCCTCATTTAGTGAATGTACTTTTTCTCATTGCTGTTACGACTATTCTTCTTCGAATCTCACCCTCTATATTTCATCAGTGGCTAAAGCATGTGGACTCTAGCACACACCTACGTCTTTTTGATGAGTCGAGTTTGATATATCTGACAGAAATTGCAAGCCAGTAGTGAAAATGGATTAATCACCAATAAAATGGCTTACATAGTTGCCTTTTGTAATGTGGTTTAAATATAGCAGCTGGTATTCAGAAAAAAAAAAAAAAGAAGCAAACGGAATTATGAAAAGTGGATAGAATTGTTTTTTTTTTGAGGCATAAGGAATTGTGAGGAAAGACGCAGCCATACTGATGTAAATGCCCCTTTCAGTAAATCTCATTCCTCTTAGCCGTAATTATGAAAATCCTCTTGAGCATTTCAGTCTGTTGTGAGCTGCTGTGCTGTTTTTCACAACAGAGACAATTTCAGTTATCTTAGAAATCTGAAGCTGCCTTCAGCTTGATGCCCAGAAGACTAGGCTGGTACTGCGCTCAGGGTCAATTGTTGCTTAAACTACTTTTAGAGTCTATTCAACATGACAAGCAGATCAATCTTTTCAATTCACAACTGATGAAATTCTACACTTTAGAACGCATTGCCTGGAGAGTATGAATTCAATAGATGTTTTTCAGGACCATTTGGTGTTTCTTTCAGCTCTCTAAATGCAGAACGCTAAACCCATTTGGAGCTTTTAAACAAACTGAGTTCTCTCAAGATATGCATATTGTTCCAGAGTATAAGGAAAGAATCTTAGAACATCATCTTGTAATAACTCAAGTATTGACACTGTGTTCAAGTTGTTTTCGAAGAATAAAGAAATCAACATTGCAGTTATAGTTATACCTTGTTATTTAAATTTGTATACAATATGTTGAGGTATGCATTAATGAAAATGGTACGGTAAAAATGTACTATTTCTAGGCTATGGCAAGTAGGATGAAAACTCACCTTGTTTACCATTTAAACTTCTATTACAATCAAAATGCTTTCATACCTGAGTCACACTAACTATATCTAACAAATATATTGGTGTAAGAGCAAGTGTGTCTTACACAGAGAGCAGAAGGCAGATAAGCTGCAGCAAGATAAATGGTACCTGTAGTGTAATCAGCTATGAAAACTAAATCTTGATTTTCATCTTTATGAACTAAAATAATAGCCCATCTTACTTAAAAAAACAATTTTTGGAAAAATTTGAATTTTTTGTTATACTTCCTGAAGTTGTTTTTATTGACTTTTTGGTGACAGAACACACAGAATATAGTTGGTTGTTTTTAGCCTGAAAACTGGGCAATTACAGTATTAAAAGAATGCACTGAATCAGTATAATACATTAGACTTAGGTAGAAAGCTATGGGCAGTGGCAATCAGTCCTGGATGGAAGAATGGCTTTGGTAAAGAAATTTCTCTTTTCTGTATCTAAAGATAACAGGATAATGTTGTCAAGAAGTATAACATATTCCCATAAGAGTTCCTTGGTGATGTTGGTAGTGCCCCAAAAGTAGATGCTAAAGTAACGCTAAGAGTCTCTACACAGTTGCTCTGTTTTTCCAAAGCTAGACCCATGGATCTGGGGTTGACATTTTTAGGTAAGCAATAGTTTAATAAGGTAACCTTGTGAAATTAAGGGAAACAGACAGGAAAAACCTTTGACTATGCTACAAATGATGTCATAATAGTGAATTTAGTGATGTACAATTGGTAAATGTAGTTTTTTTTTAAAATTTCATTATTTTTTTTTTTCTGGTGAAACTTTACACAGCAAGAGATGCACCATTTCAACAATTTCTACATGTATAATTCAATGGCATTGATTATATTCTTCAAGTTGTGCAACCATTCTTGTTACAGTTTTCCAAATTATTCTACCACTATTAACATATACTCACTGCTTCCTAAGCTTTTCATCTAATCTTTTAGGTTTCTACTGTCAATTTGATCCTACATAGATAATTCTTTCAAAGACCACAATGCTCAAGGCAGATATAATTTCTTAATTAGGCTATACTATTGGTTGATTCAAAGAAGACTTCAGGAGGCAATTTTGGTTTAAGGTTTAAAAATTATCTCAGGGTAGTAGTTTTGGAGCCGGGTTGGGGGGACATCCTGCCTCAATAGCTCCAGAAATTCTGGATTCCATTGAGAATTTGAAATTCTGTTCTATGTTTTTTCCCCTTTTGATCAGGATTCTTCTATAGAATCTTTGATAAAAACGTTCAGTAATGGTAGCCAGGCCCCAATCAATTCTGGTCGCATTGCAAAGGAGACAGTTGTTCATGGAGGCGACCACACTTGCATTCCATTTCCTCTTCCAATTCCTGACTGCCCTTCTTCCTCTGCTGCTCCAGGTGAGTGGATATCAATAACTGTAGCTTGTATAGTCACTTGCAAGCTTTTTGACCCCAGGCACTACACAATGAAATACGAAGTGGACCAGAAGCACTGAGAGTATTAGGCCAATTGACTAAGATGTCCCGTGAAACCCTGACTCTAAATCTCCAAACCAAGAAAAAAAATCTTGCAAGGTGTTTAGTTGTACACAGCAGCACCAGCTGTATATAACGTTTGTATTTGCCAATTTAACATTTTTCAGGTGTAGAGCTTAGTGGTATTGTCATGGATTGAATTGTGTCCCCCCAAAATATCTGTCAACTTGGCTAGGTCATGATTCCCAATACTGTAGGATCGACTACTATTTTGTCATCTGATGTGATTCCCTATGTGTTGTAAATACTATCACTATGATGTAATAAGATGGATTAGTGGCAATTATACTGATGAGATCTACAAGATTACATAGTGTCTTAAGCCAATCTCTTTTGAGATATAAAAGATAGAAACCAGCAGAGAGACATGGAGACCTCATACCACCAAGCAAGCAGTGCCGGGAGCAAAGTGCATCCTTTGGACCTGAGGTTCCTGCGCTGAGATGCTCCCAGACCAAGGGAAGACTGATGACAAGGACCTTTCTTCAGAGCTGACAGAGAGAGACAGCCTTCCCCTGGAGCTGGCACCCTAAACTCGGACTTCTAGCCTACTGGACTGTGAGGCAATAAATTTCTCTTTGTTAAAGCCATCCACTTGTGGTATTTCTGTTATAGCAGCACTAGATGACTAAGACAGATATCAATTTTGTTAATCATTTATGCAACCATTACTCTTAACCGATGCCAAATTTACTTGTTTTTAAAAACCTGGGATTGAATACAAGATGTCTTAATGATGAAGCTCATTAAGCATTTTAATGTTTTCCACAGATGTGCTATTGTTGTTTGCTCTGCATTGTATTTAAAGTATCATTAGGAAAGGTTTAAGTATATGCCTAAAATAGCCTTCCTGTCTGTGGAGAGATCAGAGATGTGATCCAAGCCAGGTTTCAAGCAGGAGAGAAAGCTCTGAACCATTTTTATTCTCTGCATTTCGATTGGTTATGATTTGCCTTCTTTACAGGCTGCTGAGGCTGCAAAAAGAGTGAGGAGAACTAACCAGCCTCTAAATTTTGAAACACCAAGAAGGTCATAGAAGCTGGGGTTATTATCATCTCTCATCGAGCCCATAAAGCATTAAAGTTTTTCAGTCTCATTTTTGTGACAGAGATTCTGACAAGAACATAAAATAAAAACCTCACAAATTCATGCTGGTGACAATGATTATAACACGACTGGGGAATGGTATAAATGTCAACATTTCTTGAATCAATTTGAAGATTGTGATCTTGCAGACCTCCACAGACACTGCAAATGATCAGAGTAGAATTTCTCCACTTACGAGTATGTTATTGGAAGAGGTGAAGGGATTTCAATATAACACCTGACAAAAAAGACTTTTAAACTCACCACCAATTGCTGAGGAATAATAGATGTTCATAAATAGTAAGACACATTTCTGATTCCTCCTGCAAAGTACATAAAACAAGCCCAATAATTTCCAAAGATCCTCATATACTAATTTTGGCTCAAAATTAGCTGCAGAGTTTATGATGATTTAGAAAAATCTTACAAAGTAGTTTTGTAGCAGTTACATATATTATTTTAAATTGATATTTATCCTCTCTTTACTGACGGCTTTTCTTCTCTTGGGTCATTTTTGGTTATAGAATAATTTCTTTTTGCACAGTATCTGCCCCTTTTTTGGTCATTTCGATGAGGTAGACTTTTTAACCGTGCAATAGTATGACCAGATTAATAGAAGTCAGTATTTTGGGAGAAACATGTACTAATCGAAGATTAAACAATATTTGTAGTAGGTATGAAAAAGCTGAGAGTCTCCATTATCTTAAATATTGGCATCTTTTTAAAAATTTCTCAAAATGAATCTTTTTAATTTTTAAAAATATTTTAGCTACTCCTTCCTAATCCTAGAGTGTTTATTGAAGAGACAAAAGAACCACTAGATGCTGCTCTAAGATAGCTTCCCATAGACACATCAGCAAACTGCTTCATCGTCTTGAGATTTCTATCAGTCATTATAATTTCCTTAAAAATGCTAAGATTAAATCTGAGGCTTAGAAAATTAGCTTTAAATAGTATCATGATCATCCATTAAAATATGCAGTGCATACACACATGTGCTCCACCACCACACATCTGAAAGACCTTTTAAATGAAAATAAAATATAAAAACCTACATAATATCAATGGTTGTATCCATTTAATGTCAAAGTAAGCAGGTTAAATGTGACAAACGCAATCACCTTGTTTTGTATACTTAAGCAGTCCCCAGTAGTTGATTTGATTAATTACCGACATCCCGGAACCCAGGAATTGTTCCAGCTCCCGGGGGAATGTAACCTTTATTTCAGCCAAGGCTTTTACCTTATCAAAGCAGCTTCTTCAAAAGGACATTTAGATCTAGGCAATATGACATCCATTTTCTCTCTCTCTCAGCTAAGAACCCAGTAGCCCATCCGGTATTCTGTGACACTTGACATACGTCCAGAATGAGTTTCCTTGGTTCATTGATGTTTCTCCATAGTTGGAAACTACTCGATGCTGTAGCTTGGCAAACTCAGACCGATCATTGCAAAAAAGTCAGGGCTAGAATATTGGAAATTTTGCAATATAAAAATCGGGTGAACTAGAGGAACTTTGGGGAACATACTGAATAAGACTAGTTTCTGCACAGGAGTTTCTGTGGCTCTCCATTTTATAGGGCCCTATAATTTTGTGAAGGGGAAGAGGACAGAAATGTTATGGTGGTTAAAAAGAACATGGATAAAGCATTAAAAATGACCAGTAGCTGTCTCTTTGAACTCAAATCATCCATAGCTTCTTATCTTTTAATTAATAGAAAGGAGTATGAAAAAATTAAATACAGTAAATTGTAATTTTCTTTTCAATTCATTTTTTTCTTTTAAAAATGTACATTGACAGGGAACTGCTAGAAATTCAAGCTGGATTTAGAAGGTGTGGAAAATGGGATATCTTTGCTGATGTCAGAGGGATCATGGCTGAAAGCAGAGAAAACCAGAAAGATGTTTAAGCATTCAACTGGGTGGATCTTAACAAATTATGGATAACATTGTGAAGAATGGGAATTCCAGAAAACTTAATGGTGCCGTGAAGAATCTGTACACAGATCAAGAGGCGGTTGTTCGAACAGATCAAGGGGATACTGTGTGGTTTAAAGTCAGGAAAAGTGTGTGTCAGGGTTGTATCCTTTCAACATACCTATTCAGTCTGTATGTTGACCAAATAATCTGAGAAGCTGGTCAATGAAGAAGAATGGGGCCTCAGGATTGGAGGAAGACTCATTAACAACCTGCAATATGCAGATGATACAACCTTGCTTGCTGAAAGTGAAGAGGACTTGAAGTACTCACTGATGAAGATCAAAGACTACAGCCTTCAGTATGGATTACACCTTAACATAAAGAAAATAAAAATTCTCACAACTGGACCAATAAGCAACAGTATGATAAATGGAGAAAAGATGGAAGTTATCAAGGATTTCATTTTACTTGGATCCACAATCAACACCCATGGAAGCAGCAGTCAAGAAATCAAACGACACATTGCATTGGGCAAATCTACTGCAAAAGACTTCTTTGAAGTGCTCAAAAGCAAAGATGTCACTTTGAGGACGAAGGTGCGTCTGACCCAAGCCATGGTATTTTCAACTGCCTCTTATGCATACGAAAGCTGGACAAGAATAAAGAAGACTGAAGAAAAATTGGTGGCTTTGAATTATGGTGTTGGAGAATAATATTGAATATACTATGGACTTGCAGAAGAAAGAACAACCTGTCTTGGAAGAAGTACAGACAGAATGCTCATTAGAAGCAAGGATAGCAAGACTTCGTTTCACATACTTTGGACATGTCATCAGGAGGGACCAGTCCCTGGAGAAAGACATCGTGCTTGGTAGAGTAGAGGGTTAGTGAAAAAGAGGAAGACCCTCAATGAGATGGACTGACACAGTGGCTGCAACAATAGGCTCGAACATAACAACAATCATGAGGATGATGCAGGACCGGGCAATGTTTTGTTCTGTTGTACATAGAGTAGCTATAAGTCGGAATTGACTTGACGGCACCTAACAACAACAACAACATAGGCTATTTTCCAAGAGAAATAGTAAACAGCCTCTCAACACCATTTTTGATTCTGTATTTTTACTAAGATCAACCATTGAAGCAGTTCATGGAGGACTTAATCCTGTTTTTGCCAAAGAGATAGTACTATTGATCTAATACCACTTTCATATCACCAATGATTATGACTCATCATCTATTAATACAGTTTTCCTGAAGAATGATAAAATAGAAAGTTTGTAACTTTAAAAACATCAGAGCTGTAAACCACGTCATATGTTTTTGTTTGTTCGTCATCCTACATATATAATTATCCCTGAGTAAAATATTTAGAAAGAATTTGTCTATACCAACTCTACTACTATATCTGGGGTGAAAAACATTAACAGAAAGATGTGCAAGCTCTTTTTTATCTTGGAAGTTGCCTGTGACGGATACTTTTTAAAGACCAGGGAAGCTATCACAGTAATATAATCATTAAGTAAACAGTTTCTAGAATAGAGAGCTTGGGTTCAAATCCTGGCATTGCCATTTTTAAGCAAACTAAGCTCTTTAAAGTTTCTGTTTCTTGGCTGTTACATTGGGAAAGCAATAACACTGGTATAATGGTGCTGTTGTAAGAATTACATGAAATAAAACATATTAAGGACTTGACTCAGTGCCTAGATGGATAATGTCCAATATACATGACATTCAACTCTGTTATTCTATCTGTTTAGTCTCACAAAGATTCACTGTGTTCCCCAGAAGTCCCTATTGTAAATAATAGAAATTTAGCAGCAACAAGGGATTCAAACATAGCAATGGTCATGAAGATGGTGCAGGACTGGGCAATGTTTCCTTTTTTATATACAAGGTCGCCATGAATCGGAGCCGACTGGATGGCAACTAACAACAGCAACAACTTTCAAGCACCAAATCGCCTTTTCTTTTAGTACTTTTTATGGAAGGCTTTTAACATATAGTATGTTTCCCAGATTTGCTAACCTGAGTACACCCAGCATGGTTTATCCATTTCCAGAGAGTTCGAGACCAATAGGATGGCTTAAGTAAGATTATCCTTCAGCATTACTGCACAATGAAGATCTTTGCCTTTTCACTAGTCCACACTATGCTATTGTATTTTTGGGTTTCTATATTTGCTTTAAGGAGAACTGGTAGCACAATGGTTAAAACGCTCGGCTGCTAACCAGAAAGTCAGCAGTTCGAACCCATCGGCTGGTCTGTGGGGAAAAGACCAGACAATCTGCTCGCATAAAGATTACAGCCAAGGAAACGCTATGGGGCAGTTCTACTCTGTTGCATGGGGTTGCAGTGAGTCAGAATTGATTCCATGGCACACAACAAACAACAACAACATGTTTGCTTTGCAATTTTTTCTCTTTTCTCCTATCTGGATTATAACTAGAAAATGGCATAATCAGAGAATGAGAAGAGAAAACAGGCAATGTGTACAGCAGATAATACAGTCTTAGGGAACCATTCCTGTGTCTGGGAGCAGAAGTTGAGATCTAGTGAAGGGGCTGTTGTGTTAGATCTCAATGTTCCATGCTGGGTTCTGCTGTGCTTTGACAACATCTTATCACGGGCAGGGCCAAGGCTTCATACTCCTGTGGACTAGGGAAGCAGAGGTAGAGATTGCCTTGGGATTCCATGGAGTCTCTACCCACAGCTCAGCGTGTTGATGACAAGTCCTCAAAGCCTTTTACACCTAAAGTTTCCAACATCATTCTATGTCTCCATTGTCATCGTTGAAGACATGAAGATAGGCATCTACACTCTCAGTTGTCATTTCCTATTGCTATCAGGGTGATAAAATCTGACTTTTTGTAACCTGTTCCTCATCCAGCTCACCTTTCTCGTTGTAGTTTGCTGGGAGGACAGAAACCCAACTTTGTTAGGCTATTCTGTAAAGAAAGGATAATGGGTGCCTGAAGAGCACTCAGGAAAACAGCATAAATTTGATGCATATGTTCTGATCCTTTTTTTTTTAAATATAATTTTATTTATTTTGTTGTTGTTGAAAATATACACAGCAAAACATACACCAATTCAACAGTTTCTACATGTACCATTTAGTGACATTGATTACATTCTTCAAGATGTGCAACCATTCCTATCCTCCTTTTCTAAGTTGTTCCTTACCAGTTAACATAAATTCACTGCCTCCTAAAGTTTCTATCTAATCTTTTGAGTTGCTGTTGTCAATTTGATCCTATATAGATAGTTCTTAAAAGAGCATTATGCTCAAGGCAGATATTTTTCACTAGTTAAGCTAAACTATTGTTTGGTTTCAAGAAGACTTCAGGGGCTATATTTAGTTTAAGTTTTAAAGATGCTCTCAGGGCAATAGTTTCAGGGGTTAATCGTTGTGATCTATTTTGACTGCTGCTCAGGGGCATTTTTTGCTCACCTTCTGGATGCTGGCTGTGTTCTGGATGATGGAGGTTTGACAGGTGAGACCTCAGAGTAAATGAGGAGTTACGTATTCTTTGCCTGTTGGATCTAGAACAAGAGACTTGACGTGCTACACAGTACATGAGAAGGCATTGCCATTGCCTAGAGACACTCCACTTTTATCCTGAACTACAGTATCTCATTCTTTGAACCTTTTTTTTTTTCCTAGTTGCCCTCAAGTCAATTCTGACTCATGGCAACCCCAGGTGTGTCAGAGTAGGACTGTGTTCCATAAGATTTTCAATGACTAATTTTTTGGAAATAGACCACCAGACTTTTCTTCTGAGGCACTTCTGCATGGACTAGAAACTCTAACCTTTTGGTTAGTAGCCAAACACCTTAACTGTTTGCCCACCCAGGGACTCTGAATAACCTCCCATAATTTAACCATCTCATTGCTATTCCTCCTCTGTTTCAAACTTTGTTGAACTCCCAAGCCCTGAGCCTTCCATTTTTCTTAATCATCAGCCTCTTTTTACTTTCGTTTCTACTCAGAGCAAGTTACATGATCAGTTGCTATGATTGCATTATTTTAAAAACTCTATTTTCTTTACTTATTTCCTTCATACTTCTATTTCACTCACCTAAAATATTTCAACTGTGCATTAAGGCAACTGTTTTTACAACTTGGCTGTTGATCACCATGGAGGCAAGAGGCAGAAGTGCAGGAAACGGATTTGGACAACTCTACAGATTAGGGATAGTGCCACTAATTTGCAAGGACTTCTGTAAGGACCAGCAATTCCTTTTTGTGTTGCTAATCATCTGTCATATACTATTACAGAAACTGGAAAATTATACAATCAGAGGCTAAGAAGAGAAATGAGAAAATGTATTCCATAACACTGTCAGACAAACTATGACTACTTTTGGCCTCAAGTTCTACCACATCCTCTTCACTACTAGATAACCGCCCCACCTTCTACTTCACAGATAATGTAGAGGTTATTACAAACTTCTCAACTCCTTGATTGCTGCCTCCATTCCCCATCTATTTCTTTTCTTTCCTTTTTTTCTACTAGTTCAGTTGATGATGAGTTTTCTCTTCTCCTGTCTGAAACTCTCCTTATACCTGTGCGCTGCACACCATTACCTTTTGATCTCCTGAGCACCTCTGTTCATCCATGGTATGGTCTCTCATCTCCCTTACCAATCTCTTCCTCTCTACTAGATCCCTTAATAAAAACTCTATCCTTTGGGCTCTCACTGGCCATGTCTGGGTCAATCTGAGAATCAAAATAAATAGTGACAGTAACCTGTAGAACAAAATAAGATACATATGTCTAATCTAAGTAAGTATGTTGTTGTTAGTTGCCATAGAGTTGGCTCCAACTCATGGCAATTCCATGTACAATAGAAGGAAATATTGCCTGTTCCTACACTGTCTTCACAATTAATGGTACGCAAGAGTCCACTGTTGGAGCCACTGTGTATTTTGAGTGTCTTCTAAATTTAGAGGCTCATCTTGCAGATGATATAGGACAATGTTCTGTTGTGATTCATGGGTTTTTACTGCCTAACATTCTGAAGCAGATTGCCAGTCTTTTCTTCCTAGTCTGTCTTAGTCTGGAAGCTCTACTGAAACCTGCCCACCATAGATGACATCAGTATTTGTAATACTGGTGGCATAGCTTCCAGCATCATAGCAACATACAAGCCACCACAGAATGACAAATTGACGGGTAGTAGAAGTATTTTGTTGTATGCCATCAAGTTGATTTCAACTCATAGTGACAGAGTAGAACAAATAAATAAGTAAAAGATTAAAAGCGCTTTCTTAAATGTCAACAAATAAACGTAGATGGCAAAGTTGTGTTAGAAAATCAGAATCTGGCAGTCATTGTATTCATTGTTTTGTGTAAAGTTCATCTATGGATGCTAAGGTCAGTAGGTGAATACTTTTTAAAAGTAACAAGATATGTACATAGTCTCAAAGAATTTCCACAAAATACTTATTAATTACAAAGGAAAGATCAGTAATTTTGTAGAGGAGAATACTGGCAGACATTCCTTTAACTAAATGATCAGAATTGGCATTACCAGCAATGGGACCAATATATATCTGCATTTCTTAATATGATGCATTGAGGAGGACACACCTCACTTTTGTTGTTTTTCTATAAAAATGTATCACCAAAATCTAATCATGAGGAAAACTCAGACAAGCCCAGATTAAGGCATAGTCTACAAAAGTAAATGGCCTATACTCTTCAAAAAATGTAACAGTCATAAAAGAGAAAGAATGTAGAATTTCCAGAATAAAGAGAAACAATAACTAACTAAAAGCACTATGTGATCTGGGATTGGATCTTGGACCAAAACTTTTTTTTTTGCTAAAAAGTCATTAGTGGGACAATGGAGTCACATTTACATAAGGACTGTAGATTAGAAAATAGTATTTTATCAATGTTAATTTTATTAATTTGATCATTGCACTGTGGTATATTAATGATATTATTTGATAATATCAATATCATTAACATACCACAGTGCAATTATCATTAATATCACGTGCAAGTAAAATTTTGCTGAAGATCATTCAAAAGTGGCTGCAGCGGTACATTGACATGGAATTACCAGAAATTCAAGCTGGATTCAGAAAAGGATGTGGGACGAGAGATACTGCTGATGTCATATGGATCCTGGCTGAAAACAGAGAATACCAGAAAGATGTTTTATTGACTATGCAAAGGCATTCTACTGTGTGGATCATAACAAATTATGGACAACACTGTGAAGAATGGGAATTCCAGAACACTTAATTGTGCTCATGAGGAAACTATACACAGATCAAGAGGCAGTTATTCAAACAGAACAGGGGATACTGCGTGGTTTAAAGTCAGGAAAGGTGTGCATCAGGGTTGTATCCTTTCACTATACTTATTCAGTCTGAATACTAAGCAAATAATCTGAGAAACTGGACTGTATGAAGAAGAACATGGCATTAGGATTGGAGGAAGACTCATTAACAACCTGTGATATGCATATGACACAACCTTGCTTGCTGAAAGTGAAGAGGACTTGAAGCACTTACTGAAGATCAAAGACCACAGCCTTCAGTTCAGATTACACCTCATCATAAAGAAAGCAAAAATCCTCACAACTGGACCAACAAGCAACATCATGACAAACAGAGAAAAGATTGAAGTTGTCAAGGATGTCATTTTACTTGGATCCACAACCAATGACAATGGAAGCAGAAGTCAACAAATCAAACAACACATTGCATTGGGCAAATCTGCTGCAAAAGACCTCTTTAAGGTGTTAAAGAGCAAAGATGTCACTTTAAGGACTAAGGTGCGCCTGACCCAAGCCATAGTATTTTCAATCGCCACATATGCATGGGAAAGCTGGACAAAGAATAAGAAAGACTGAAGAAAAATTGATGCCTTTCAATTATGGTGTTGGCGAAGAATATTGAATATACCATGGTCTACCAGAAGAATGAACAAATCTATCTTGGAAGAAGAATAGCCAGAATGCTCCTTAGAAGTGAGGATGGTGAGAGGGTCTCACATACTTTGGATATGTTCTCAGGAGGGATCAGTCCCTGGAGAAGGACATCATGCTTGGTAAAGTATAGGGTCAACAAAAGAAAGGAAGACCCTCAATGAGATGGATTGACACAGTGGCTGCAACAATTGGCTGGAGCATAACAATGATCATGAGGATGGCACAGGATCGGACTTCATTTCGTTCTGTTGTACATAGAGTGGCTATGAGTTGGAACTGACTTGATGGAACCTAACAACAAAAACAGCTTTGTATAGAATGTTCCTGTTTTTTAGTAAATACACTGAAATATTTAGAATATTTAATGTTAAAGGGGCATCATGTCTGCAATTTACTCTCAAGTGGTTCAGAAAAAATTAAATAAATACATTGTGTATAAACATACACACATATATCTATATATACACATACATACATATATAAACACATGATAGAGCAAATATGACAAGATGTTAGCATTTAGAGAATCTGGGTGAAGGGTATATGAGAATATTTTGTACTATTTTTTCAGATTTTTGGAAAGTCTTAAATTATTTCAAAATAAAAATTTAAAAAAGCAAAGCATCATTATCCTAAACTTACATTTCTTTGTAGATACTGTAATGTCTAATGTTTACTCTTAATAGCCAAAATTGTTGAGAAGTGAATCTGCCCTCAAGGTATCCATCTCCTTATTTTGTCTCCATCTAGACTGCAACTCTAAGTTAATGAAATTATTTTCTTGAAGGTCACTAGTAGTCTTCAGTTGCAAAATCCAATGTAATCTCAATCCAAATCTTACTCCAATCCTTACTGCATTTTACACTGTCGACCATATCTTTTCTGAGACTTTTCTTCTGAACTTAAGACACTTCTATCTAACTCCACTTGCATGGACACATGCCACAGGCACCCCATGCTCATACTGCTCTAAACTAAATGTGTCTGTTTATCATTCCTCCTTTCCTCTCTGCCACCTGCCTAAATATGTTCTCCCCTCCTCTCTATTCTGAGGAATGACATCACAGTCCATCTATTTATCTGGATTTGAAACTACTTTTCCTTTACTCTCCTTTTAACCACAATTCCTACAATTCTGTAGAACTCTCTTTACTCTTTTGTTTAGCTTTGTTTCCATTTCTATGTCTTTACTTTAGGCCTGTTTATTTTCTTGCCTAGGTTACTTAACCATACTACGGATTTTGGACTCAGAAAGTCTTGACTTGGGCTTCCCAGCTGTGTAAAACTGAGTGGGCTATGGTCTCCCTGAGACTCAATTTCCTCATCTGCAGAATAGGCACAATAACATGTAACTAAGGATTTTTGCAAACATGAGGTGAGGTAAGGTATCAGGCAGCATTTGTTAGCTGCGGAGGATTACATCAGTACTAGTTTCTTTGTTCCCTGGACTGATGTACCTCTCTAGAAGCACACTTACTATATTGGCTCTTGGCTTTAACAATGTGCATGCTGCCAGGGTGTTCAGAAGACAGTGAGTGCATGTGCAGATGTTAAGGGAGTGAGAATAGTCTGCTGGTTCAGATAAAGTGTCTTTCTCTGAACACAGCCACCTACAAATGTGCTCATGTCTACCTCTTGGCATTAGCAGTCAATAACCATGTAAACTATACTTTTATTTACAATGATATGTAGCATACCACAGGACCTCCACAATCTCTTTCTTGTATTTTACAAAAGTAGTTCCTCTGCTTTTTTCATTAGTTTACCAAGGAACAAAGGTGCCTTGGTAGAGATTCAATAAAATCAATTCATTAGGCAACCCTTTTAAGCAACAATGGAAACAGAAGTCGGGAGCTGTGTTAATGTTTTGTCTTGGGCAGGACAATGCTCAGCACTTTCTCATGTACTAAAAGCACAGTCAAATAGGTCAGTATTATGTTTGCTGAAAGGGTGAATGGCTATTTTACTGAATGGAAGCTGCAGCTCTTATGTTAAGCTTTATATAGCTAACTTAATTGTTTCCAATGACAACAGTAGAGTCCATGTCAATTACTGAGGGCATTTATACTGTTGAAGCAAAGCCTGTGCCAGCATTTGCATTAGAAATCTCTAAGTTTAAAAGAATGCTAATTGAGTAAAGAAACAAATAGAAAGAGAGAAGAAGCTTCAACAGTTCTGTAGCTATGTAGATAGGATCACTCCTGGACAAAAATCATCGAGACAAAGACTGTACATTAATTCGTTCATTCATTCTTTCCATAACTATTTACTGAACACCTATTATGTCCTAGTCATTGTGCAGGATATACGTGGTTAACAAATCATAGTTTTTGGTCTCCATGGAGCTTATAATCTTGAGTGGAAGTCAAATGATAAACAAATAACAAGCAAGTAAATATATAATTGCTAATTATAAGTATATAATTGCTAATTGTGATGAAGTACTATGAAGGAAATAAACAAATACTGTAAAAGATTTTAGCTGAATGGGGAGATGGAGGTGGTGTATAGATCCAAAAACCCACTGCCATTGAGTCAATTCCAACTCATAGCAACCTTATAGGATAGAGTAGAACTGCCCCATAGGGTTTCCAAGGAGTGGCTGGTGGATTCAAGCTGTTGACCTTTTGGTTAGCAGCCTGAGCTCTTAACCATTAGGCCACTGGGGCTCGGTGCCTCTGAGGTGGTGATGTTTAAATTGAAGCTTGAAGTGTGAAAAGAAATTGTGAATGGTGAGTGAGTCCCAGGTAGGGACACCAGCATTTTCAAAGTTCTTGAGACTGGAAGGGAGTTTGGCATGTTCAGAGACACAGACCTGGCTTGCTTGGCAGGGCTAATTATCCACTTGATTTTGGTCAACATGAATTTATAGTGAGGCCAATATGTCCCGTTTTTTGTTTTTGTCTAGCAACATCATCTGCTTGAGTTTGGACAAGGACAAGATAGACAGCTGGGTTAATCTAGGTTTTTTTTTTTTTTCTTTAAGTGAGCATGATGGTGAAGAGATAAATGGGGGAGTTGAGCGGAATGTGAGAAAATACAAGGAAGCAATTTTAAGAATCAATCTTAGGATCTGAAATGAAGAATGATGGAAGTGAAAATATGAAGAATTGTACAGATAAAGAGTAAGCAGGAGGTAAAAGAATTGAAGATCTGTGGCTGGAGAGGTAATGGCAATGTCCAAGCAGAGAGTGTGAGAGTGGAGGGGAAGAAGTGTTTTTTTGTAATGAGATACTACAAATATGGAGGTATGTTTAAAATAAAGATCTTCTATTTAGAGGAATTCAGGGGAAGCACCAGTCAAGAAATCAAAAGACGCATTGCATTCAGCAAATCTGCTACAAAGCGTCTCTTTAAAGTGTTAAAAAGCAAAGATGTCACCTTGAAGACTAAGGTGTGCCTGACCCAAGCCATGGTGTTTTCAATAACCTCATATGTGTTCGAAAGCTGGACAATGAATAAAGAAGACAGAAGAATTGACACCTTTGAATTATGGTGTTGATGAAGAATATTGAATATTCTTATGGACTGCCAAAAGAATGAACAAATCTGTCTTGGAAGAAGTACAACCAGAATGCTCCTTAGAAGCAAGGATAGGGAGACTTTGTCTTACATACTTTGGACATGTTATCAGGAGGGACCTGTCCCTGGAGAAGGAAATCATGCTTAGTAGAGTAGAGGGTCAGTGAAGAAGAGGAAGACCTTCAATGAGATGGATTGACACAGTGACTTCAACAATGGTCTCAAGTATAACAAGGATTGTGAGGATGGTGCAGCACTGGCAGTGTTTTGTTCTGTTGTATATAGGGCTGCTATGAGTTGGAATTGACTTGATGGCACCTAACAACAACAAGTGTCCTCAGAGGAGCCCTGGTGGAGCAGTGGTTAAAAGCTCAGCTGCTAACCAAAAGGCCAGCAGTTCAAATCCACCAGCCACTCTTTGGAAACCCTATGGGGCAATTCAACTCTGTCCTATAGGGTTGCTATGAGTCACAATTGACTCGACGGCAGTGAATCTCAGTGTCCTCAGAAGCAGAAGCCTTTGTTTGTAGTTTTCTTTACTGTAGATTTGTCTTAATCATTCCGTATGTTCTTATATTTTATTCTTGAGTCTATTGGCCATCCTTCACTTCCTGACACAGCTCCATCTGAGTCTGTCTTTACAAACTCTAAACCCTTTTGGAAAAATCCATTTTCTTTAAAACTTACTTGTTTTTTGCCCATTCCCTGGATCTTTATCAGCTGATATGTTAATTATCAAGAGAAACAAATTCAGTTAAATATTAATATGGTATGATAGTTTAATTTGTTATCCTGGATAATACATTTGCATTTTAGCAGAAGTTTTAATGAGAAATTCAAAAGAGTATTTAATGAAGAAATTCAAGACACAGAGAGAAATGTTTTAGTGTAGAAGATTTTTTGGCCTCTATGGGAATAGTCACTAATTTACTTACAAGTAGGGTCAATCCTGAAGATGGCCAGACCCAAGAGTCATTGCTTTTAAAGGTGTAATAGAGTTGGAGATGCATTAACTTGCTGTAGTTGGAAGTGAACTTAGAAACTTAGTCCCATTTCCTACTTCTGATGGTAAGGAAACTAAGTCTAGAAGAATAAAATGAGTTTCCTCAGCTTGTTAATAATTCAGCTGGTAGACTCTACTCAAACCCTAGTCTATACCCCACAATATACACTGTACCTCTTATTATCTACCAGTGATATCCAAAATAAGCCATCTCAAATAACTGAATGTCCTATTTTAAAAGGCATTCAGAAAGTAAATCCTACAACCTTCTAAAATACCGCATTCAATGTTTAGTGGCCTTCAATGCCAGGAAACTATTAAAATTCAGCACTGTGTAGTGGAAAGAACACTGGGTTTGAAATGAGATATAGATTGTAGTTATACCTGTGGTAGGCAGCCTCTAGTATGGCTTCCAATGATCTCTGCCTTTTCATATTCATGCCTTTGTGTGATCTCCTTCCTCTGAGTATGGACTGGACCTAGTGACTTGCTTCTAATGCCCAAAAACAAGGGATAGCACTTCTGGTATAAGGTTACAAAAAGACTATGGCTTTCATCTTGGGAGCTCTCTTTGCTCTCTCTTGGATTGCTTGCTTTAGGGGAAGCCAGTTGCCATTTTGTGAGGCAGCTCTGTGGAGAGGCCCACAGGGTGAGGAACCAAGGCCTACCAAACACCATGTGAGTGACCTTGGACATAGATTACTCCTCTCCCTCACCCCGTCTCTTGCCCAGATAAGTCTTCAGATGAGACTGCAGCCCTGGTTGACAGCTTAGCATGACTGCAACTGCATAAGACAACCTGAGCCAGAGGTACTCAGTCATGTCATGTCCCTATTCTTGACCCACAGAAACTATGACATAATAAATATTTGTTGTTTTATGCAGCATACTTTTGTGTTATCAGTGGCCTTTCTAGGCCTTGATTTCTTCACTTGTATATGTTCACAATTGAACCAGATGATCTTCGAGGCCACTTCTACATGCAGATTTATGAACTCAATTCCTTATGTGTTAGTATAAGCCAAACAAAAACCAAACCAAACCCAATGCCTCTGAGTAAATTGCGACTCATAGTGACCCTATAGGACAGAGTAGAACTGCCCTGTAGGGTTGACAAGGATGTAAATCTTTACTGAAGCAGACTGCCACATCTTTCTCCCATGGAGCGGCTGGTGAATTTGAACTGCCCACCTTTTGGTTCACAACTGAGCACTTTAACCACTGCACCACCGGAGCTCCTGGGGGGGTGGGGGAAGAAAACCCATTGCCATTGAGTAGAGACCCTATCGGACAGAGCAGAACTGCCCCATAGAGTTTCCAAGGAACGACTTGTAGATTCGAACTGCCGACCTTTTTGGTTAGCAGCTGAATTCTTAACCACTGCACCACTAGGACTCCAGTTCTCCTTTAGTATAAGCCAATTCTATATAATTCTATCCTCTATAGCAATGAGGAACAGTCAGGCACAATGCTTCTAAAAATAACTCTTCAAATGTTAAAAAACTATGAGAAACTCAGTAGCCTTCTCTCCAGTCCAATCCGTGAAAATAATATGAAACTTTTGATGTTTAAGGAGTTGATTTTATCTTCTTTTCTAATGCTAAATTTACTTATTTTTTAAAATAATAGCACTACACTGTCAAATGCTGTATCACCTAAATCTTATTCTTTATAAAATCTTACAAGAAAAGATGCATAGATGCATTTTTTCCATGCAATTTAATATTGGCTTTACAAAGCTTTAATTTTCAAAGATGTAGACATTGTGATTGGCTCTTACTTGACAAAATAATCGCAAAGATGCAGAATATTCACCATAGGTAAATTGAGACTCCTGAAAATTATTTCAGAAATTTGTTTTCAGTATCTCTTGGGCAAGGCATTTCTGACATGGGGATGAGCATGTGTTCAGAAAACATTTCTCCTAAGCATGCAGCAAGGTCTTTCTCTGGGCACCCGTTAGATGGCCAACATGTTCTTATTGATTCATTGATCTGGGTCCCAGCATATGTTTTCCAAACAGAACAGAAACTACTCTGTTGACATGCTGGAGGAATGAAGCCAATTAGCTCTCAGACAATCCTGGTCTCCATTCAGTTGTGATAGTTCTATATAGGAACTCATTAAAAATAATATGAGTGCTATGTAAAACCTTCTCTGGGTATTGATTTCTGCTTCTCAGTATGCTGTATTTGAATCGGAGCCCTTGTTTTTCCCACCCTATGGTCTATTGCTTCTCCTGTGAAGCCACAGAAATGCATTTGTTTTGTTTGCTTTGGGATGTGTGCGTATGTGTGTGCACAGTTGTGTGGCACGGTGGTTAATTTCTAAGGGAATGATTGTGACGTCTCATATTTAGCTTTAAATAGTTAGCTATTTCTTTGTATTATTAAGTTAGAGAAGTTAGCTAGGGATGGATTAATGATGTTTCATTAATACCAAAATGGTAAAACCCCAGGTATTCAGAAGGCAAAAATCCACATACAGCATTTTTAAGCAGAATATATACAGTTCTTTATTTTCTGCCTTGCAAGTGCCCTCATTTTCCATTTTTTTGAAACTTTCTAAAGATGCTGAACCTTAGCCACAAAGGTTCCAAATCCCTTCAGTTATCCAGTAATGTGATTCAGACTAATCTATGAGTAGAGCGAGCCAGCAGTGCCCTGCAGGCCTACTCCCCACTCAGTGTGATCCCCCCAGAACTCAGTGCTGGAGCCTCGCTTGTCCTTGACAGAGGCCATGTAACAAGAACGCTAACTGTGTGTTGTGATGGCTGGGCCAGCGGTAAGGTGACCTGTGGCTTCAGGCTCAGGCAAGACCACCAACTGCTTTCAGCAAGGTCAGCGACCAGCTGTCAGCTGGGTTGAGCCTCCTGTCAGTGCCAGCTTGGGGGAGATTCAAAGTGCTGACCTGGAGGTGAAAGGGTAAAACTTCTCAAGAATGCCCTGTTTACATTGTTAAGGCAGAGAGTGAGGTGACTTTGGGAGGCAGCCCCTGTCACCAGACCTCCCACAAAAAGCAGATGCATTTAAGCGGGTGGGAGGACGGGCCAAGGCAGTGTTCTCCTCGTTTGCTGAATCACTGTCCAATTTTAATGCTGCTTTAAATGCAGAAGTTTTCTTCTATTAGGCAATGTGCTTTAGACTGGGGCTTAACGCTGTTTATTTCCTTGATTTCTTTTTTTTTTTTTTTAACTTGGTTCCATGAATCCTTCAGCCTGATGTCAGGTAATTTGAAAATAAGAAAATAAATAACTTAGGTTTCTTTGCAGAGATAGAAAGTGTGGCTTTTAATCCTATAATATTTTCCTGAGTCTTCACCAAGCTTTGTGAACAGAACAGCCTTAAAAACAGAAAGCTTCGCAACGATGCGGCACTGTGTGCTGGAGAGAGAGAGTGCCTGAGAGGATCATACAAACGGGGGAGACGCGCTCCATAAACATGTGGGTAGTTATTTATTACAAAATAAACTATGTATTGACATGAGGAATTACACCATAATTTTTTGTTTGAGATGGTACCAAAGTAAATTGGTTTCTATCTAAAAGGTCACATGGAATGTTGGCTTTGTGTTTCTGTCCTGACATTTGCCTTATTGGCATTCAGGTACATTCCCTCAGCTTCATGCAATCACGATCTCCTTTCACTGTGTTTACAGATAATCCAGCAACTTTGCAGGCCAAATGGCTTCTGAATATGAGCATTGAATCAGACAGCTTCCTGCTTAGAGAGTTTTCAGCACAGTTCAGCCATAAGGCAAACATCAATAATTGCTTTAGAAGGGAAAGTGACAGGGAAATTGTTCATAATTTGCCATCACAATAATTAAGGGTGGCTAGGACTATTGCAACCATTATTTAATTTTCCCTTCTTTAAAATGAACTCTGTTATTGTCACCAACTGCTCTATGGTGAGACCGATTAGTATTGTTTGTCTGAAAGCTTCTATTCCTAGGAACAAATCATTTGCTCACCTCCATGTGGAACCTGCGATGTATTTGGATCCAAGCTATTTTACATTTACGATGGGGATGTGTGCAAGCTTTAAAAGAGTAGCCCAATGGCTCAGCTGTTGTTGAGCTAAGCTCTGCAGGCCTCTCCTGAAATTTACTGTACTACATAGGGCTTAGAACAAATAACCAAGTGCCTTAACCCAAAAAAAAACAATCCCATTGCTGTCAAGTTGATTCCGACTGATAGCAACCCTATAGGACAGAGTAGAGCTGCCTCACAGGGTTTCCAAGGCTATAAATCTTTGTGGAAGCAGATTGCCACATCTTTATCCTGTGAAGCAGGTTTGAACAGCCAACCTTTTGGTTAGCTGCCAAGTGCTTAACCACTGTACCACCAGGGCTCCTTGAAGTGCCTTAAAGTCAGAAAAAAAAAAAAAAAGAAGGAAAATAAGAAGTGTTTTAACTATTGTTTGGTGGTTTTTATGCCTGATTTAGTAGGACAACGTTATCGGAACAGTCAATTCGAGTGTGCTTAGAAAGCTTAATGACATGTTTCAACTGTCTTGGCAGGCATCTCATGATGGGGAGCAAGTTATTAGAGACCAAAATTAGAAACCCCATCTTTGGTAAATGAACTGATTAGTGTCATTCTGTGTCTACGATGCCCACAACTAGAATGGCTGGAGTTTCTGTCCTGGGTGTCATACTTAAAGTGCCTTCTGAGAACTCCAAAGTCACACTGATTTCTACACTCCTCTAATGGCTTAGCACATCCTGCCTCATATGATACTAATTTGTGCATTCATCTCATCTCCTTTACTAGGCTTTAAGCACTTTGAGTTCTTAATTTTGAAATCTCACAATGCCCAGCATGTAGCATAAAATAGTTGCTGAATATATATTTGTTGACTTACTGGTTGAAGGGATAAATGACTGACAGAGCTCACTCCGGGGCCTGGGCAAAGAAAAAAAAAATCTCTCCACTGAGGTCCAGAGGACTATTGTTAAATGTCTCAACTCGTAAGCACACGGGTTACGGAATACAAATTAGATTCTAATAGAAAAAAAAAAAAGAAGCCAACTACTGTTAGTTGTAAGCTTTGCTAAATTCTCACTCATTACTTCAACTTAATTTGTTGAGTGCCTAGCATATGCCAGACTCTGTTTGAGACACCTGAGATTTATGGATGAACAGAACAATCCATGCAGTCATGGAGCTTACATTCTAATGCAGAAAGTCAGACAATTAATAATAAGCATAATAAATAAACCATATAGCCTGCTAGAATGTGGCATGGGCAACACAATGAAGCAGGGTTAATGGAACTGAAGTGGGATCTGGGTGCAGATGAGTTTTCACTCTAAATGGGGTTGGCAGAGTAGATCTCATTGAGAAGATGCCATTTAGGAAAAGACTTGATATCAGTGAAGTGCTTGCTATGTGGCTATTGTTAGGTGCTGTCGAGTGGATTCTGACTCAGAGAGACCCATGTGACAGAGTAGAACTACCTGTTAGGGTTTTTGAGATTATAGTCTTTATGGGAGTGGATCATCAGGTCTTTCTCCCCTGGATCCACTGGATGAGTTTGAATTGCCAACCTTTTTCAGATAGCAGCCGAGTGCTTAACCATTGCTCCACCGGGGCTCCTATGTGGCTATTAGGAGAAGATAATTCACAGCATAGGGACTGTCTGAGCAAAGACCCTGTGCTGGGAGCATGCCTGGAGTGTTCCAGTTACAGTGAGGAGGACACTGAGGAGGGATTGGAATAAACAAGGAAGGAGTAGTAGGAGATGAGGTCGGGCAAGTAATGGAGCACCTTATCAGGGGCTTCTAGGAGTCCTGGTGGTGCAGTGGTTAAAGTGCTCAGCTGTTAACCAAAAGGTTGGTGGTTCAAACTCACCAGCCCCTCCATGGGGCAGAGATGCTGCAGTCTGCTTCCTTAAAGTTTTATGGAAAGCCTATGGGGCAGTTCTACTCTGTCCTATAGGGTCGCTGGGAGTCGGAATTGACTCGACAGCAGTGGGTATCAGGGACTTGGTAGGTCATTGTAAGGCCTTTGGCTTTTACTCTGAGCGACAGAGGTAATTTAATTCACTCCCTCCGTTGTACTCCGGGCTCCCATGGCACATTTGTACTTATATCTATTATAGCAAGTAACGCATCAGGTTAAATTGTTTGTGTCTTTTTCCCTTGCTGGGCTTTCAGGACATAAACGTTATTTTTCTATCTCAGTCTTCTCTTTATCTGGCCCAGAAGAATGTACGCACATTATATATACTCAATTATTGTTAAATTGAATCAAGACAGCAAACAAATCACATGAGTAGGAATTGCACAGTTTTGTAAAACGAACACACCCTAAATCACAGATAGTTTCTGGCGCAACTGAGTTGGTATAAGAATCTACTGTACACACTGCTCAGAGTCCCTGGGTGGTACCAACAGTTAATGGGCTCAGCTGCTAACAGAAATGTTGGAGGTTCTAGTCTACCCAAAGGCACTTCAGAAGAAAGGCCTGGAAATCTACTTCCGAAAAATCAGCCATTGAAAACCTATGGGACACAGTTCTGCTTTGACACACATGGGGTCTCCATGAGTTGGAATTAACTTAATGGCAACTGTTTTTTTCTTTTTTTCCTCCTCAGCTACAGGCTTATGTTTTTCTGCTAAAGTCTACTTTTTTTTTTTCCTTTTCTGCAGTTTGTTTTTCAACTCTGTCAGCTGCTCCCACAAGTCAGCGGCAATATTGACATTTTCTACTAGTTCTTTCCAGGGAACTTCTGGTAGTTAAGCTGCTGGTCTCTGGAGAGAGGCTCTGGATCTCAATTACACATGCACACTGGGATCACTAGAGAGTTTTTATAAAATATCCGTGCAGTTTTGAGGGTGGGGTCAGGCATGGGTATATTTTAAAAGCTCCCTAGGTGATTTTAATGTCTAGCTAGGGTAGAGAAGCATTAATCTGTGGCTGTTCCAAGACTTTCAGAGGTGGCTCAAATTCTCCAAGAACGTTTGAGTTATAACCAAGGGCGTCTAGACGTTTTCCACCCAAGTCCGTCATTTCCTGGCAGAGACGTGGCTTTTGCATCATGGCTGCAGCTACAGGTGTCTTGTTATGTCTGGGTGTTTGCTTGCATGTATGTGCGTGGTGGCGAGAGGGGAGAGGTTTGAAAAAAAAATTGCCTGTTCTATAGGATAACTGATCTGTTTTCAAATAAATTACCTGAGATACGCACAGAAGCTGAATCAAGAACCAATTCGTGGGTATTTTCTCAGAATAACACAGGTCCAGTCCTACGAAAGTGAACATACATTCTGGGAATCAATATTACTGGCCCCAGATCTCCATGGTATAAATGAAACAACCCTGTGTTATGGATTGAATTGTGTGTCCCCAAAAGATATGTTGAAGTCCTTACCACTGTACCTGTGAATGTGACCTTGTTTGGAAATAGTATTTGTTGTTGTTATCAGTTAAGTTAAAAGGGGTCATACCAGATTAGGGTGGGTCTTAGTCTTAACTCTTCTGAGTGGTGTCTTATAAATGGGGACAGCAGACACAGATAAAGTCACACACACATGGGGAAGACGACACCCTGTGAAGATGCAGCTACAAGCAACAAAGGAATGCCAGGATTGCTGGCAGACACTAGAAGCTAGGAGAGAGGCATGGAACAGTTTTTCTCTCAAAGCCCTCAGAAGGATGCCCTGATTTTGATTTCTAGCCCCCAGAACTGTTCTTTAAAGCCACCTGCTTTGTGGCATTTTGTTGTGTCAGCCCTAGGAAACCAAGACACCCTGTACTCCAACTTGTTGTCCACCACAGGTTGAGTACTCCCCAACGGCTTAGTACATACTGGTCTAAGGGTTGGGAAGGTATGCTTATGGACCCCAATTTAGGTAATCTGTGCATCATCCAACCACCTAGGACCTGAGTGTGAAATGCCAGCTACTCAGTTGTAGCTGGTCTCCACCAGCTCTGGGGTCCTGCTTCCCTTTAACCTGGGTCTGAGCACCAGTAGTGGTCAATGCCAATTGTGGTTATGTATGTATTTCCTCCTCAAAAAATATTAGTATTAAAGCAAGCCTTTAGACGTATTTGGGAAGAGATCTTGCCTTCCTAATATATTCATTGTCCAGATAGTTCTCTGTCACAGGGTAGGGTCATGCAGTAAGAGGTTCTATGCGTGTGTGACACACTTAATTCTTTCATTTTTTCCTTTTTTTCTTCTTTATTTATCACTGAAAGTAGTTACTTTTGGCATATCTACTAGGTACTATGATATGTCCCGGGATCACAAGGTGAGTATTACACTGCTCCTTCAGGTCCCATTCTAGACAAGGAAATGGACATATAAATAGCTCACTAGGAGAGAGATAAGAGGTAGAAACAGGGTCTTTCAGGGGATGGGCACTGTGATTTGAAAGGCAAGGAATTAGCAAGATGCATCAGGGTTTGGAGAACAAATGTATTCCTGAAAAAGAGGGAGTGGAGAGGGTGTGGGAGAAGGTGAGGTTGGAGGCATAAATTGGGATCATAGTGTAAAGCTCCTTCATGCCAAGTGAAGTAATTTAGACTTGATTCTGAAAAGGTCCTATTGCCATCAAGTTAATTTTGATTCATAGTGACCCCATGTGTGATAGTTAGAGTTGTGTGTCAACTTGGCTGGGCCATGATTCTCAGTGGTTTGGCAATTATGGTGTAGTTTGGTGGTGGTATGATGATGTGATCACTTCCATGATGAGATTTGATATAATGTGATCACCTTTATGATGGGATCTGCTGTGAGTAGATATTCAGTTGAAAGGGAATTTCTTTGGGAGTGTGGCCTGCATGGAATATAAGTGGACTTTCTGGCGAGTCTCACTGGTTTTTCTTGCTGTGGATCCTGCAGCTGGCTCCTGTTTGTCTAACCTCCAGCTCTTGGGACTTGAGCTAGCAGCTCACCTGCCATCTTACATGCCGATCTTGGAATTCATCAGTCTTCGCAGCCTGTTAACAAGAGCCTTGTTGTCTGATTTGCCGATCTTGAGTTCGCCAGCCCCTGCAGCTATGTGAATCAGGAGAAGCCTCCAGCCTGACCAACTGTTCCAGCCTCTACAACCATGTGAGCCATTTCCTTGATATAAATCTCTCTCTATGTATTTTTATACGCTTTATTGGTTTTGCTTCTAGAGAACCCAGCCTACTCTCCATAGGGTTTTCAATGGCTGTATTCTTGTACTATGTGGATCATAGCAAATTATGGATAACATTGCAAAGAATGGGAATTCCAGAATACTTAATTGTGCTCATGAGGAACCTGTGCAAGTAGCAGTTGTTAGAACAGAACAATGGGATTCTGCATGCTTTATAATCAGGAAAGGTGTATGTCAGAGTTGTAACCTTCCACCATACTTAGTCTGTATGCTGAGCAAATAATCCGAGAAGAAGATAGCATCAGAATTGGAAGAAGATTCATTAACAACCTGGGTTTTGATATGCAAATGATATAACCTTGCTTGCTGAAAGTGAAGAGGATTTGAAGCACTTACTGATGAAGATCAAGAACTACAGCTTTCAGTATAAACATAAACAAAAATCTTCACAGCTGGACCAATAAGCAACATCATGATAAACGGAGAAAAGACTGAAGTTGTCAGGGATTTCATTTTACTTGGATCCACAATCAACACCCATGAAAGTAGCAGTCAAGAAATCAAACGACATATTGCATTGGGCAAATCTGCTGCAAAAGACCTCTTTAAAGTGTTAAAAAGCAAAGATATCACTTTGAGGACTAAGGTGCACCTGACTCAAGCAATGGTATTTTCAATTGCTTCATATGCAAGCAAAAGATAAACAATGAATAAGGAAGACCAAAGAAGAATTGATGCCTTTGAATTATGGTGTTGGCAAAGAATATCGAATATACCATGGACTGCCAGAAGAACGAACAAATCTGTCTTGGAAGAAGTACAACCAGAATGCTCGTTAGAATCCAGGATGGTGAGACTTTGTCTCACGTACTTTAGATATGTTATCAGGAGGGAGCAGACTCTGGAGAAGGACATCAAGCTTGGTAAAGCAGAGGGTCAGCAAAAAAGAGGAAGACCCTCAATAAGATGTATTGACACTGTGGCTGCAGCAATGGGCTCAAACATAGTAAGGATTGTGAGGATGGTGCAGGACCAGGCAGTGTTTTGTTCTTTTGTACAGAGGGTTGCTATGAGTTGGAACCAACTCGACAGCACCTAACAACAATACTCTTATGGAAGTAGATCACCTACCTCTCTTCCTCAGTGCTACTGAGTACACTCCAGTTGCCAACCTGTTGGTTAGTAGTCGAGCACCAACCATTCATGTCACCAGGGACCTTCTGAAAAGGTAAGCCAAAAAATTTCTAACCTGTTGCCGTCAAGTCAATTCCTACTCATAGCAACCCTATAGGATGGGGTAGAACTGCCCCATAGGATTTCCAAGGCTTGAGTCTTTTTCTTTTTTCCCCATAAGTGTTTTTGCCTTTTATTTATTTATTTATTTATTTTTATTGTACTTCAGATGAAGCTTTACAGAACAAATCAGTTTCTTATTAAACACAGCACACATATTGTTTTATGACATTGGTTAACAACCTCACGATATGTCAACTCTCTCCCTTCTCGATCCTGGGTTCCCTGTTACCAGCTTTCCTGTCCCCTCCTGCCTTCTAGTCCTTGTCCCTGGGCTGTTGTGCACTGTTTGTCTCGTATTGTTTTCTGGGCCTGTCTAATCTTTGGCTGAAGGGTGAACCTTGGGAGTGACTTCATTACTGAGCTAAAAGGGTGTCCAGGGGCCATACTCTCGGGGTTTCTCCAGTCTCTGTCAGGCCAGTCAGTCTGGTCTTTTTTTGTGAGTTAGAATTTTGTTTTACATTTTTCTCCAGCTCTGTCTGGGACCCTGTATTGTGATCCCTGTCAGAGCAGTCTGTGTTGGTAGCCGGGCGCCATCTAGTTGTACTGGACCAGTCCGGTAGGGGCCATTGTAGATGTGGTCTATTAGTCCTTTGGACTAATTTTTCCCTTGGGTCTTTAGTTTTCTTCATTCTCCCTTGTTCCCGAAGGGTTGAGACCAGTGGAAGATCTTAGATGGCCGCTCACAGGCTTTTAAGACCCCACACGCTACTCACCAAAGTAGAATGTAGAACGTTTTCTTTATAAACTGCATTATGCCAGTTGAGCTAGATGTTCCCTGAGACCATGGTCCCCACAGCCTCAGCCCAGCAATTCAGTCCCTCAGGGAGTTTGGATGTGTCTATGG